>NC_054473.1:81784985-81787485 GCF_017639515.1 Carcharodon carcharias
CCGTGTGTGAGTGTGTGTGTGTGGATTTGAGAGTCTGTGTGTGTGTGGGTGTGTCTGGGTCTGAGAGTGTGTTTGTGTGTGTGTGTGTGTTGGTCTGAGAGTGTGTGTTTGTGTGTGTGTGTGGGTCTGAGTGCGTGTGTGTGTGGGTCTGAATGTGTGTGTGTGTGTGTGTGTGTGTGTCTGAGAGTGTGTGAGTGTGTGGGTCTGAGAGTGTGTGTGTGGGTCTGAGAGTTTGTGTGTGTGTGTGTGTGTGTATATGGGTATCAGAGTGTGTGAGTGTGTGTGTGTGTGGGTGTAGGTCTGAGAGTGTGTGTGTGTGTGTGTGGGGGTGGTGTCTGAGTCTGTGTGTGCATGGGTGGGTCTGAGACCGTGTGTGAGTGTGTGTGTGTGTGTCTGTGTGGATCTGAGAGTGTGTGTGGGTCTCAGTGTGTGTGTGTGTGTGTGTGTGTGTGTGTGTGTGTGTGTGTCTGAGAGTATGTGTGTGTGTGCGTGGGTCTGAGAGAGTGTGTGTGTGTGTGTGTGTGGGTCTGAGAGTGTGTGTGTGTGTGTGTGTGTGTGTGTGTGTGCATCTGATAGTGTGTGTGGGTCTGAGAGTGTTTGTGTGTGTGTGTGTGTGTGTGTGTCTGAGAGTGTGTGTGTGCGTGGGTGGGTCTGAGAGTGTGTGTGTGTGTGTGTGTGGGTCTGAGATTGTGTGTGTGTTTGTGTGTGTGTGTGTGTGTGTGTGGGTCTGAGAGTGTGTGTGTGTGTGTGTGTGTTTGTGTGTGGGTCTGAGAGTGTGTGTGTGTGTGTGTGTGTGTGTGTGTGTGTGTGTCTGTGTGTGTGTGTGTCTGAGAGTATGAGTGTGAATGTGCTTGTGGGTCTGAGTGTGTGTGTGTCTGAGAGTGTGTGTGTGTGTGTGTGTGTGTGTGTGTGTGTGTCTGAGAGTGTGTGTGTGTGTGGGTTGGTCTGAGAGAGTATGTGTGTGTGTGTGGGTCTGAAAGTGTGTGTGTGTGTGTGTGTGTGTGTCTGAGAGTGTGTGTGTGTGTGGGTGGGTCTGAGAGAGTGTGTGTGTGTGTTTGTGTGGGTCTGAGAGTGTGTGTGTGTCTGAGAATGTGTTTGTGTGTGTGTGTGTGTGTGTGTGGGTCTGAGAGTGTGTGTGTGTGGGTCTGAGAGAGTGTGTGTGTGGGACTTGAGAGTGTGTGTGTGTGAGTGGGTCTGAGACTGTGTGTGTGTTTGTGTGTATGTGTGTTTGTGTGTCTGGGAGTGTGTGTGTGTGTGTGTCTGTGTGTGTGTGTCTGAGAGTATGAGTGTGATTTTGCTTGTGGGTCTGAGAGTGTGTGTGTGTGGGTCTGAGAGTGTGTGTGTGTGTGTGTGTGTGTGTGTGTGTGTGTCTGAGAGTGTGTGTGTTTGTGGGTGGGTCTGAGAGAGTGTGTGTGTGTGTGTGTGTGTAGGTCAGAGGTGTGTGTGTGTGGCTGTGTGTGGGTCTGAGAGTGTGTGTGTGTGTGTGTGTGGGTCTGAGAGTGTGTGCGTGTGTGTGTGTGGGTCTGAGTGTGTGTGTGTGTGTCTGTGTGTGTGCCTATGTGTGTCTGAGAGTGTGTGAGTGTGTGGGTCTGAGAGCGTGTGTGTGGGTCTGAGAGTTTGTGTGTGTGTGTGTGTGTGTATGTGGGTATCAGAGTGTGTGAGTGTGTGTGTTTGTGGGTGTAGGTCTGAGTGTGTGTATGTGTGTGTGGGGGTGGGGTCTGAGACTATGTGTGCATGGGTGGGTCTGAGACCGTGTGTGAGTGTGTGTGTGTGTGTGTGTGTGTGTGCATCTGAGAGTGTGTGTGGGTCTGAGAGTGTGTGTGTGTGTGTGTGTGTGTGTGTATGTGTGTCTGAGAGTGTGTGTGGGTGTGGGTGGGTCTGAGAGAGTGTGTGTGTGTGTGTGTGTGTGTGTGGGTCTGAGAGTGTGTGTGTGTTTGTGTGTGTGTGTGTTTGTGTGGGTCTGAGATTGTGTGTGTGTGTGTGTGTGTGTGTGTGTGTGTGTGTGTGTGGGTCTGAGAGTGTGTGTGTGTGTGTGTGTCTGTGTGTGTCTGAGAGTGTGTGAGTGTGTGGGTGGGTCTGAGAGAGTGTGTGTGTGTGTGTGGGTCTGAGAGTGTGTGTGTTTGTGGGTGGGTCTGAGAGAGTGTGTGTGTGTGTGTGTGTGGGTCAGAGGTGTGTGTGTGTGTGGCTGTGTGTGGGTCTGAGAGTGTGTGTGTGTGTGTGTGTGTGTGTGGGTCTGAGAGTGTGTGCGTGTGTGTGTGGGTCTGAGAGTGTGTGTGTGTTTGTGTCTGTGTGTGTGTGTGTGGGTCTGAGAGTGTGAGTGTGTGTGTGTGTGTGTGTGTGGGTCTGAGAGTGTGTTTGTGTCTGAGAATGTGTTTGTGTGTGTGTGTGTGCATCTGAGAGTGTGTGTGGGTCTGAGAGTGTGTGTGTGTGTGTGTGTATGTGTCTGTGAGTGTGTGTGTGTGTGTGTGTGTGGGTCTGAGAGTGTGTGTGTGTTTGTGTC
>NC_054473.1:81794985-81800992 GCF_017639515.1 Carcharodon carcharias
TGGGTCTGAGTGTGTGTGTGTGTGTGTGGGTCTGAGAGTGTGTGTGTGTGTGTGTGTGTGTGTGTGTGTGTCTGAGAGTACGAGTGTGATTGTGCTTGTGGGTCTGAGAGTGTGGGTGTGTGGGTCTGAGAGTGTGTGTGTGTGTGTGTGTGTGTGTGTGTGTATGTGTGTCTTTGAGAGTGTGTGTGTGTGTGGGTGGGTCTGAGAGAGTGTGTGTGTGTGTGTGTGTGTGGGTCAGAGGTGTGTGTGTGTGTGTGTGTGTGTGTGTGTCTGAGAGTGTGTGTGTGTGTGTGTGTGTGTCTGAGAGTGTGTGTGGGTTTGAGAGTGCGTGTGTGTTTGTGTCTTTGTTTGTGTGTGTGGGTTTGAGAGTGTGTGTGCGTGTGTGTGTGTGGGTCTGAGAGTGTGTGTGTGTCTGAGAATGTGTTTGTGTGTGTGTGTGTGCATCTGAGAGTGTGTGTGGGTTTGAGAGTGTGTGTGTGTGTGTGTGTGTGTGTGGGTCTGAGAGTGTGTGTGAGTCTGAGAATGTGTTTGTGTGTATGTGTGTGTGTGTGTGGGTCTGAGAGTGTGTGTGTATGGGTCTGAGAGAGTGTGTGTGTGTGTTTGTGGGACATGAGAGTGTGTGTGTGTGTGTGGGTCTGAGAGTGTGTGTGTGTGTGTGTGTGTGTGTGTGTGTGTGTGTGTCTGAGAGTGTGTGTGTGTGTGTGTGTGTGTCTGTGTGTGTGTGTGTCTGAGAGTATGAGTGTGAATGTGCTGGTGGGTCTGAGTGTGTGTGTGTCTGAGTGTGTGTGTGTGTGTGTGTGTGTGTGTGTGTGTCTGAGTGTGTGTGTGGGTCTGGGAGTTTGTGTGTGTGTGTGTGTGTATGTGGGTATCAGAGTGTGTGAGTGTGTGTGTGTGTGTGTGAGTGTAGGTCTGAGAGTGTGTGTGTGTAAGTGTGTGTGTGTGTGTGTCTGAGAGTGTGTGTGTGCGTGGGTGGGTCTGAGAGTGTGTGTGTGTGTGTGTGTGGGTCTGAGAGTGTGTGTGTGTTTGTGTGTGTGTGTGTGTGTGTGTGTGGGTCTGAGAGTGTGTTTGTGTGTGTGTGTGTGTTTGTGTGTGGGTCTGAGAGTGTGTGTGTGTGTCTGTGTGTGTGTGTGTGTGTGTGTGTGGTTCTGAGAGTTTGTGTGTGTGTGTGTGTGTGTATGTGGGCCTCAGAGTGTTTGTGTGTGTGTGTGTGGGTGTGGGTCTCAGAGTGTGTGTGCGTGTGGGGGGGTGGGGGGGGCTGAGAGTGTGTGTGCATGTGTGGGTCTGAGACCGTGTGTGAGTGTGTGTGTGTGTGTGTGTGTGTGGGTGTGACTGGGTCTGAGAGTGTGTTTGTGTGTGTGTGTGTGTTGGTCTGAGAGTGTTTGTGTGTGTGTGTGTGGGTCTGAGAGAGTGTGTGTGTGTGTTTGTGGGACATGAGAGTGTGTGTGTGTGTGTGGGTCTGAGAGTGTGTGTGTGTGTGTGTGTGTTTGTGTGTGTCTGAGAGTGTGTGTGTGTGTGTGTCTGTGTGTGTGTGTGTGTCTGAGAGTATGAGTGTGAATGTGCTTGTGGGTCTGAGTGTGTGTGTGTCTGAGAGTGTGTGTGTGTGTGTGTGTGTGGGGCTGAGAGTGCGTGTGTGTTTGTGTCTTTGTTTGTGTGTGTGGGTTTGAGAGTGTGTGTGTGTGTGTGTGTGTGTGTCTGAGAGTGTGTGTGTGTCTGAGAATGTGTTTGTGTGTGTGTGTGTGCATCTGAGAGTGTGTGTGGGTCTGAGAGAGTGTGTGTGTGTGTGTGTGTGTGTGGGTCTGAGAGTGTGTGTGAGTCTGAGAATGTGTTTGTGTGTATGTGTGTGTGTGTGTGGGTCTGAGAGTGTGTGTGTGTGGGTCTGAGAGAGTGTGTGTGTCTGTGTGTGTGGGACATGAGAGTGTGTGTGTGTGTGTGGGTCTGAGAGTGTGTGTGTGTGTGTGTGTGTGTGTGTGTGTGTCTGAGAGTGTGTGTGTGTGTGTGTCTGTGTGTGTGTGTGTCTGAGAGTATGAGTGTGAATGTGCTGGTGGGTCTGAGTGTGTGTGTGTCTGAGAGTGTGTGTGTGTGTGTGTGTGTGTGTGTGTGTGTGTGTGTGTGTCTGAGAGTGTGTGTGTGTGTGGGTTGGTCTGAGAGAGTATGTGTGTGTGTGTGGGTCTGAGAGTGTGTGTGTGTGTGTCTGTGTCTGAGAGTGTGTGTGTGGGTGGGTCTGAGAGAGTGTGTGTGTGTGTTTGTGTGGGTCTGAGAGTGTGTGTGTGTCTGAGAATGTGTTTGTGTGTGTGTGTGTGTGTGGGTCTGAGAGTGTGTGTGTGTGGGTCTGAGAGAGTGTGTGTGTGGGACTTGAGAGTGTGTGTGTGTGAGTGGGTCTGAGAGTGTGTGTGTGTTTGTGTGTGTGTGTGTGTGTGTGTCTGAGAGTGTGTGTGTGTGTGTGTCTGTGTGTGTGTGTCTGAGAGTATGAGTGTGATTTTGCTTGTGGGTCTGAGAGTGTGTGTGTGTGGGTCTGAGAGTGTGTGTGTGTGTGTTTGTGTGTGTGTCTGAGAGTGTGTGTGTTTGTGGGTGGGTCTGAGAGAGTGTGTGTGTGTGTGTGTGTGGGTCAGAGGTGTGTGTGTGTGTGGCTG
Source organism: Carcharodon carcharias (assembly GCF_017639515.1). Taxonomy (NCBI): domain Eukaryota; kingdom Metazoa; phylum Chordata; class Chondrichthyes; order Lamniformes; family Lamnidae; genus Carcharodon; species Carcharodon carcharias. Next base: position 81,797,616 of record NC_054473.1, read on the forward strand.
TGTGTGGGTCTGAGAGTGTGTGTGTGTGTCTGTGTGTGTGTGTGGGTCTGAGAGTGTGTGCGTGTGTGTGTGTGGGTCTGAGTGTGTGTGTGTGTGTCTGTGTGTGTGCCTATGTGTGTCTAAGAGTGTGTGAGTGTGTGGGTCTGAGAGTGTGTGTGTGGGTCTGAGAGTTTGTGTGTGTGTGTGTGTGTGTATGTGGGTATCAGAGTGTGTGAGTGTGTGTGTTTGTGGGTGTAGGTCTGAGTGTGTGTATGTGTGTGTGGGGGTGGGGTCTGAGACTATGTGTGCATGGGTGGGTCTGAGACCGTGTGTGAGTGTGTGTGTGTGTGTGTGTGTGCATCTGAGAGTGTGTGTAGGTCTGAGTGTGTGTGTGTGTGTGTGTGTGTGTGTGTGTATGTGTGTCTGAGAGTGTGTGTGGGTGTGGGTGGGTCTGAGAGAGTGTGTGTGTGTGTGTGTGTGTGGGTCTGAGAGTGTGTGTGTGTTTGTGTGTGTGTGTGTTTGTGTGGGTCTGAGATTGTGTGTGTGTGTGTGTGTGTGTGTGTGTGTGTGGGTCTGAGAGTGTGTGTGTGTGTGTGTGTCTGTGTGTGTCTGAGAGTGTGTGTGTGTGTGCGTGGGTCTGAGAGAGTGTGTGTGTGGGTGGGTCTGAGAGTGTGTGTGTGTGTGTGTGTGTGTGTGTGTGTCTGAGAGTGTGTGTGTGTGTGGGTGGGTCTGAGAGAGTGTGTTTGTGTGTGTGGGTCTGAGAGTGTGTGTGTGTGTGTGTGTGTGTGTGTGCGTCTGAGAGTGTGTGTGGATCTGAGAGTGTGTGTGGGTCTGAGTGTGTGTGTGTGTGTGTGTGTGTCTGAGAGTATGTGTGTGTGTGCGTGGGTCTGAGAGAGTGTGTGTGTGTGTGTGTGGGTCTGAGAGTGTGTGTGCGTGTGTGTGTGTGTGCATCTGATAGTGTGTGTGGGTCTGAGAGTGTTTGTGTGTGTGTGTGTGTGTGTGTGTGTGTGTGTCTGAGAGTGTGTGTGTGCGTGGGTGGGTCTGAGAGTGTGTTTGTGTGTGTGTGTGGGTCTGAGAGTGTGTGTGTGTTTGTGTGTGTGTGTGTGTGTGTGTGGGTCTGAGAGTGTGTGTGTGTGTGTTTTGTGTGTGGGTCTGAGAGTGTGTGTGTGTGTCTGTGTCTGTGTGTGTGTGTGTGTGTGTGTGGTTCTGAGAGTTTGTGTGTGTGTGTGTGTGTGTGTGTATTTGGGCCTCAGATTGTTTGTGTGTGTGTGTGTGGGTGTGGGTCTCAGAGTGTGTGTGCGTGTGGGGGGGGGGGTGTTGGGATCTGAGAGTGTGTGTGCATGTGTGGGTCTGAGACCGTGTGTGAGTGTGTGTGTGTGGATCTGAGAGTGTGTGTGTGTGTGTGTGTGTGTGTGTGTGGGTGTGACTGGGTCTGAGAGTGTGTTTGTGTGTGTGTGCGTGTTGGTCTGAGAGTGTTTGTGTGTGTGTGTGTGGGTCTGAGAGAGTGTGTGTGTGTGTTTGTGGGACATGAGAGTGTGTGTGTGTGTGTGGGTCTGAGAGTGTGTGTGTGTGTGTGTGTGTGTGTGTCTGAGAGTGTGTGTGTGTGTGTGTGTGTCTGTGTGTGTGTGTGTCTGAGAGTATGAGTGTGAATGTGCTTGTGGGTCTGAGTGTGTGTGTGTCTGAGAGTGTGTGTGTGTGTGTGTGTGTGGGTCTGAGAGTGTGTGTGTGTTTGTGTCTGTGTGTGTGTGTGTGTGTGTGCATCTGAGAGTGTGTGTGGGTCTGAGAGTGTGTGTGTGTGTGTGTCTGTGAGTGTGTGTGTGTGTGTGTGTGTGGGTCTGAGAGTGCGTGTGTGTTTGTGTCTTTGTTTGTGTGTGTGGGTTTGAGAGTGTGTGTGCGTGTGTGTGTGTGGGTCTGAGAGTGTGTGTGTGTCTGAGAATGTGTTTGTGTGTGTGTGTGTGCATCTGAGAGTGTGTGTGGGTTTGAGAGTGTGTGTGTGTGTGTGTGTGGGTCTGAGAGTGTGTGTGGGTCTGAGAATGTGTTTGTGTGTATGTGTGTGTGTGTGTGTGGGTCTGAGAGTGTGTGTGTATGGGTCTGAGAGAGTGTGTGTGTGTGTTTGTGGGACATGAGAGTGTGTGTGTGTGTGTGGGTCTGAGAGTGTGTGTGTGTGTGTGTGTGTGTGTGCGTGTGTGTGTGTCTGAGAGTGTGTGTGTGTGTGTGTGTGTGTCTGTGTGTGTGTGTGTCTGAGAGTATGAGTGTGAATGTGCTGGTGGGTCTGAGTGTGTGTGTGTCTGAGAGTGTGTGTGTGTGTGTGTGTGTGTGTCTGAGAGTGTGTGTGTGTGTGGGTTGGTCTGAGAGAGTATGTGTGTTTGTGTGGGTCTGAGAGTGTGTGTGTGTGTGTGTGTGTCTGAGAGTGTGTGTGTGTGTGGGTGGGTCTGAGAGAGTGTGTGTGTGTGTTTGTGTGGGTCTGAGAGTGTGTGTGTGTCTGAGAATGTGTTTGTGTGTATGTGTGTGTGTGTGTGGGTCTGAGAGTGTGTGTGTGTGGGTCTGAGAGAGTGTGTGTGTGGGACTTGAGAGTGTGTGTGTGTGAGTGGGTCTGAGAGTGTGTGTGTGTTTGTGTGTGTGTGTGTGTGTGTGTCTGGGAGTGTGTGTGTGTGTGTGTCTGTGTGTGTGTGTCTGAGAGTATGAGTGTGATTTTGCTTGTGGGTCTGAGAGTGTGTGTGTGTGGGTCTGAGAGTGTGTGTGTGTGTGTTTGTGTGTGTGTCTGAGAGTGTGTGTGTTTGTGGGTGGGTCTGAGAGAGTGTGTGTGTGTGTGTGTGTGGGTCAGAGGTGTTTGTGTGTGTGGCTGTGTGTGGGTCTGAGAGTGTGTGTGTGTGTCTGTGTGTGTGTGTGGGTCTGAGAGTGTGTGCGTGTGTGTGTGTGGGTCTGAGTGTGTGTGTGTGTGTCTGTGTGTGTGCCTATGTGTGTCTAAGAGTGTGTGAGTGTGTGGGTCTGAGAGTGTGTGTGTGGGTCTGAGAGTTTGTGTGTGTGTGTGTGTGTGTATGTGGGTATCAGAGTGTGTGAGTGTGTGTGTTTGTGGGTGTAGGTCTGAGTGTGTGTATGTGTGTGTGGGGGTGGGGTCTGAGACTATGTGTGCATGGGTGGGTCTGAGACCGTGTGTGAGTGTGTGTGTGTGTGTGTGTGTGTGCATCTGAGAGTGTGTGTGGGTCTGAGTGTGTGTGTGTGTGTGTGTGTGTGTATGTGTGTCTGAGAGTGTGTGTGTGTGTGTGGGTGGGTCTGAGAGAGTGTGTGTGTGTGTGTGTGTGTGGGTCTGAGAGTGTGTGTGTGTTTGTGTGTGTGTGTGTTTGTGTGGGTCTGAGATTGTGTGTGTGTGTGTGTGTGTGTGTGTGTGTGTGTGTGTG
>NC_054473.1:82701192-82875443 GCF_017639515.1 Carcharodon carcharias
AGCACCGACACAGGCAGCAGGATCAGCAACCACACTGGCAGCAGGGGTCAGCACCCACACAGGCAGCAGGGTCAGCACCCACACAGGCAGCAGGGTCAGCGACCACACAGGCAGCAGGGTCAGCAACCACTCTGGCAGGAGGAGTAGCATCCACACAGGCCGCAGGATCAGCAACCACAAAGGCAGCAGGATCAGCACCGACACAGGCAGCAGGATCAGCAACCACACTGGCAGCAGGGGTCAGCACCCACACAGGCAGCAGGGTCAGCACCACACAGGCAGCAGGATCAGAAACCACACAGGCAGCAGGATCAGCACCCAAACTGGCAGCAGGATCAGCACTCCTGCAGACAGCTGGATTGGCATCTGCACAGGTAGCAGAATCAGCACCCACTCAGGCAGCAGGGTCAGCACCCGCACAGGCAGCAGGGTCATCGACCACACAGGCAGCAGTGTCAGCAACCACTCTGGCAGCAGGATAAGCAACCACACAGGCAGCATGTGTCAGCACTCACACAGGCAGCAGGATCAGCAACCACACAGGCAGCAGGGTATGTACTCACACAGGCAGCAGGGTCTGCACCCACAAAGGGATCAGAATAAGAAACCACACAGGCAGCAGGATCAGCACTAACACAGGCAACAGGATCAGCACCAACTGAGGCAATAGGATCAGCAACCATACAGGAAGCAGGATCGGCACCCACACAGGCAGCAGGATCAACATCCACACAGGCAACAGGACCAGCACCAACAGAGGTAAAAGGATCAGCAGCCACACAGGGACCAGGATCAGCAACCACACAGGCAGTAGCATCAGCACCTACACAGGTAACAAGATCAGCACCAACACAGGCAACAGGATCAACACCAACACAGGCAACAGGAACAGCAATCATACAGGCAGCAAGATCAGCACCCAGACAGACAGCAGGGTCAGCACTCTCACAAGCAGCATGATTAGAACCAACAGAAGCAGCAGGGATAACAGCCACATAGGCAGCAGGAACAGCATCCACACAAACAGCAGGGTCAGCAGCAACACAGGCAGCAGGGTCAGCAATCAGACAGCAGTTAGGTCAGTCCCCAAACAGGCAGCAGTGTCAGCAACTACACAGGTAGCAGTGTCAGAACCCACACAGCATGTTCAGCACCCACACATGTGCAATATCAGCAAACACAGGGGTATTAAGGTCAAGACCCACACAGGCAGTAGGTCTAACACCCACATAGGCACCAGGAAATGCACCCACACAGGGAGCAGTTTCAGCACCCACACAGGCAGCAGCAACAGCAAGATCAGCATCAAGTTCAGCAACCCTGCAGGCAGCAGGATTGGCACACGCATAGGCAATCAGGTCAGCACAGAAACAGACAGCAGGGTCAGCACCCACACAGGCAGGAGGTCAGCCGCACAAAGGCAGCAGGGTATGCACCCACACAGGGAGCAGATCAGCAACAAGACAAGCAGCAGGGTCAGCGCACACACAGGGAGCAGGATCAGCAACCACACAGGCAGCACGATCAGCAACCACATAGGCAGCAGGATAAGCACCCCTGCAGGTGTCAGGATTGGCACCCGAACAGGCAGGAGGGTCAGCACAGAAACAGAAAGCAGGGTCAGCACCCACAGAAGCAGGAGGTCAGCACGCACACAGGCAGCAAGGTCAGCACACACACAGGCAGCAGGATAAGCACCACACATGGCAGGAGGATCAGCACCCACACAAGCCGAAGGTTCAGCACCCACACAAGGCAGCAGGATCAGCACCCACACAAGCCCGAAGGTTCAGCACCCACTCAGGCAGCAGGGTCAGCAGCCACAGTGGCAGGGTCAGAAAACAACCAGGCAGGAGGGTCAACACCGACACAGGCAGCAGGATCAGAACCGAAACAGGCAGCAGGATCAGCAACCATACTGGCAGCAGGGGTCAGCACCCACACAGGAGCAGGGTCAGCACCACACAGGCAACAGGGTCAGCAAACACACTGGCAGCAGGATCAGAAACCACACAGGCAGCAGGATCAGCACCCATAAAGGCAGCAGGATCAGCAACCACACAGGCAGCAGGATTGGCATCTGCACAGGCAGCAGGATCAGCACCAACACAGCAGCAGGATCAGAAACAATACTGCCAGAAGGGCCAGCAACCACAGAGGGAGCAGGGTCAACACCCACAGAGGCAGCAGGGTCAGCAACCACACAGGCAGCAGTGTCAGCGACCACACAGGCAGAAGGAGTAGCATCCACACATGTAGCAGGATCAGCAACCACAAAGGCAGCAGGATCAGCACATATGCAGGCAGCAGGATCAATACACACAGAGGAAGCAAGATCAGTACCCACACAGGCAGCAGGATCAGCACCCACACAGGCAGCAGGAACAGCAACCACACAGGTAGCAATATCAGCAGCCACACAAGCAGGGTCAGCACACACGCAGGCAGCAGGGTAAGCACCCCTGCAGGAAGCAGCATTGGCACCCACACAGGCAGAAGGGCAAAAACAGAAACAGACAGCAGGGTCAGCACCCACACAGGCAGGAAGTCAGCACCCACAAAGGCAGCAGGGTCAGCTCCCACACAGGCAGGAAGGTCAGCACAGAAACAGACAGCAGTGTCAGCACCGACAGAAGCAGGAGGTCAGCAACCACACAGATAGCAGGATCAGCACCCACACAGGCAACAGGATCGGCACCAACAGAGGGAACAGGATCAGCACCCACAAAAGGAGCAGGATCAGCACCCACATAGGCAGCAGGGTCAGCACACAGACAGGGAGCAGGATTGGCACCCACACAATGAGGAGGGCCAGCACAGAACCAGACAGCAGGGTCAGCACCCAAAAAGGCAGGAGGTCAGCACGCACACACGCAGCAGGGCCAGCACCCACACTCGTAGCAGGATCAGCAACCACACAGGCAGCATGGGTCAGCACTCACACAGGCAGCAGGATCAGCAACCACACAGGGAGTAGGATCAGCACCAAAAGAGGCAACAGGATCAGCATCCACACAGGCAGCAGAGTCAGCACACACACAGGGAGCAGGATCAGCAACCAGACAGGCAGCAGGGTCAGCACACATGCAGGGAGCAGGATCAGCAACCACACAGGTAGCATGGTCAGCATCTACACAGGCAGCAGGCTTGGCACCCACACAGGCAGGAGGGCCAGCACAGAAACAGACAGCAGGGTCATCACCCACACAGGCAGCAGGGTCAGCACCCACACAGGCAGCAGGGTCAGCACAGAAACAGGAAGCAGGGTCAGCAACCACACATGCAGGAGGTTAGCACCCACACAGGCAGGAGGGTCAGCACAGAAAAAGACAGCAGGGTCAGCTCCAACAGCGGCAGGAGGACAGCAAACACACAGGCAGCAGGACCAGCAATCACACAGACAGCACGGCCAGCAGCCTCACAGACAGCAGGATCAGCAACCACACAGGCAGCATGGGTCAGCACTCACACATGCTGCAGGATCAGCAACCACACAGGCAGCAGGGTCTGCACCCACACATGGAGCAGAATCAGCAACCACACAGGCAGCAGGATCAACACCCACACAGGCAACAGGATCAGCACCAACAGAGCTAATAGGATCAGCAACCACACAGGGAGCAGGATCAGCAACCACACAGGGAGCAGGATCAGCAACCACATAGGCAGTAGCATCAGCACCAACACAAGTAATAGGATAAGCACCGACACAGGCAACAGGAGCAGCACCAACACAGGCAACAGGAGCAGCACCAACACAGGCAACAGGATCAGCAACCACACAGGCAGCAAGTTCAGCACCACACAGGCAGCAGGGTCAGCAAATACACTGGCAGCAGGATCAGAAACCACACAGGCAGCAGGATCAGCACCCATACAGGCAGCAGGATCAGCACCCCTGCAGGCAGTAGGAGGGCCAGCACAGAAACAGACAGCAGAGTCAGCTCCGACAGCGGCAGGAGGACAGCACACACACATGCATCAGGACCAGCAATCCCACAGACAGCAGGGCAAGCAGCCACACAGACAGCAGAATCTGCAAACACACAGGCAGCATGGGTCAGCACTCACACATGCTGCAGGATCAGCAACCACACAGGCAGCAGGGTCTGTACCCACACAGGCAGCAGAATCAGCAGCCACACAGGCAGCTGGATCAACACCCACACAGGCAACAGGATCAGCACCAACAGAGGTAATAGGATCAGCAAACACACAGGCAGTAGCATCGGCACCAACACAGGTAACAGGATAAGCACCAACACAGGCAACAGGAGCAGCACCAACACAGGCAACAGGCACAGCAACCATACAGGCAGCAAGTTTAGCACCGCACAGGCAGCAGGGTCAGCAAATACAATGGCAGCAGGATCAGAAACCACACAGGCAGCAGGATCAGCACCCTTACAGGCAGCAGGATCAACACCCCTGCAGGCAGCCGGATTGGCATCTGCACAGGCAGCAGGATCAGAACCAACACAGTAGGAGGATCAGAAACAACACTGGCAGCAGGGCCAGCAACCACACAGGCAGCAGGGTCAGCAACCACTCAGGCAGCAGGGCCAGCAACCACACAGACAGCAGGATCAGCTACCACACAGGCAGCATGGTATGTACCCACACAGGCAGCAGGGTCTGCACCCACACCGGGATCAGAATAAGCAACCACATAGGCAGCAGGATCAGCACCAACACAGGCAACAGGATCAGCACCAACTGAGGCAACAGGATCAGCAACCACACAGGAAGCAGGATCGGCACCCACACAGGCAACAGGATCAACACCCACACAGGCAACAGGATCAGCACCAACAGAGGTAACAGGATCAGCACCAACACAGGGACCAGGATCAGCAACCACACAGGAAGTAGCACCAGCACAGGCAACAGGATCAGCACCAACACAGGTAACAGGAACAGCAACCATACAGGCAGCAAGATCAGCACCCAGACAGACACCAGGGTCAGCACTCATACAAGCAGCATGATTAGAACCAACAGTAGCAGCAGGGATAACAGCCACATAGGCAGCAGGATCAGCATCCACACAAGCAATTTAGTCAGCAACAACACAGGCAGCAGTGTCAGCAATCAGACAGCAGTTGGGTCAGTCCCCAAACAGGCAGCAACATCAGCAACTACACAGGTAGCAGTGTCAGCACCCACACAGGCAGCATGTTCAGCACCCACACAGGTGCAATATCAGCACACAGAGGGGTATTAAGGTCAAGACCCTCACAGGCAGTAGGTCTAACACCCACATAGGCACCAGGATCTGCACCCACACAGGGAGCAGTTTCAGCACCCACACAGGCAGCAGCAACATCAAGATCAGCACCAAGCAAAGCAACCCTGCAGGCAGCAGGATTGGCACCCGCATAGGCAGTCGGGTCAGCACAGAAATAGACAGCAGGGTCAGCACCCACACAGGCAGGAGGACAGCACGCACAAAGGCAGCAGCGTCTGCACCCACACAGGGAGCAGTTCAGCAACAAGACAGGCAGCAGAGTCAGCACAAACACAGGGAGCAGAATCAGCAACCACACAGGAAGTACAGTCAGCAACCACACACCCAGCAGGATAAGCACCCCTGCAGGCGTCAGGATTGGCACCCGCACAGGTAGGAGGGTCAGCACAGAAACAGAAAGCAGGGTTAGCACCCACAGAAGCAGGAGGTCAGCACGCACACAGGCAGCAAGTTCAGCACCCACAAAGGCAGCAGGATCAGCACACATGCAGGCAGCAAGATCAGCACCCACACAGGCAACAAGATCAGGATTCACACAGGTAACAATATCAGCAGCCACACAAGCAGGGTCAGAGCTCACATAGGCAGCAGCAACAGCACGGTCAGCAGCAAGTTCATCACCCATACAGGCAGCAGGAACACAACCACACAGGTAGCAAATCAGCAGCCACACAAGCAGGGTCAGCACCCACACAGGCAGGAGGTCAGCACCCACACAGGCAGCAGGGTCATATCCCACACAGGCAGGAGGGTCAGCACAGAAACAGACAGCAGTGTCAGCACCCACAGAAGCAGGAGGTCAGCAACCACACAGGCAGCAGGGTCAGCACCCACACAGGCAACAGGATCAGCACCAACAGAGGCAACAGGATCAGCTCCCGCACAGGCAGCAGGGTCAGCACACACACAGGGAGCAGGATCAGCAACCACACAGGGAGCAGGATCAGCACCAACACAGGTAACAGGATCAGCACCAACACAGGCAACATGATCAGCAACGACACAGGCAGCAGGGTCAGCACACACACAGGGAGCAGGATCAGCAACCACACAGGTAGCAGGATCAGCACCAACACAGGCAACATGATCAGCAACGACACAGGCAGCAGGATCAGCCTCAACAGAAGGAACAGGATCAGCACCCACATAGGCAGCAGGGTCAGCACACACACACGTAGCAAGATTGGCACCCACACAATGAGGAGGGCCAGCACAGAAATAGACAGCAGGGTCAGCACCTACACAGGCAGGAGGTCAGCACCCACACCTGCAGCAGGGCCAGCACCCACACCTGCAGCAGGGCCAGCATCCACACACGCAGCAGTATCAGCAACCACACAGGCAGCATGGGTCAGCATTCACACAGGGAGCAGGATCAGCAACCACACAGGCAGCAGGGTCAGCACACACGCAGGGAGCAGGATCAGCAACCACACAAGTAGCAGGGTCAGCAACCACACAGGCAGCAGGATTGGCACCCACACAGGCAGGAGGACCAGCACAGAAACAGACAGCAGGGTAAGCACCCACATGGGCAGCAGGGACAGCACAGAAACAGACAGCAGGGTCAGCTCCCACAGAGCCAGGAGGACAGCACACACAGAGGCAGCAGGACCAGCAACCACACAGCAGGAGGGTCAGCACCCACACAGACAGCAGGATCAGCAACTACACAGGCAGCAGGGTCTGTACCCACACAGGGTGCATCATCAGCAACCACATAGGCAGCAGGATCAGCACCAACACAGGCAACAGGATCAGCACCAAATGAGGCAACAGGATCAGCAACCACACAGGAAGCAGGATCGGCACCCACACAGGCAGCAGGATCAACACCCACACAGGCAACAGGATCAGCACCAACAGAGGTAACAGGATGAGCAACCACACAGGGAGCAGGATCAGCAACCACACAGGCAGTAGCATCAGCACCAACACATGTAACAGGATCAGCACCAACACAGGCAACAGGATCAGCACCAACACAGGCAACAGGATCAGCACCAACACAGGCAACAGGTTCAGCACCAACACAGGCAACAGGTTCAGCACCAACACAGGCAACAGGAACAGCAACCATACAGGCAGCAAGATCAGCACCCAGACAGAAAGCAGGGTCAGCACTCACACAAGCAGCATGATTAGAACCAACAGAAGCAGCAGGGATAACAGCCACATAGGCAGCAGAATCAGCATCCACACAAGCAGCAGGGTCAGCAACAACACAGGCAGCAGTGTCAGCAATCACAGCAGTTGGGTCAGTCCCCAAGCAGGCAGCAACGTCAGCAACTACACAGGTAGCAGTGTCAGCACTCACACAGGCAGCCAGCATGTTCAGCACCCACACAGGTGCAATATCAGCACACACAGGGGTATTAAGGTCAAGACCCACACAGGCTGTAGGTCTAGCACCCACATAGGCATCAGGATCTGCACCCACACAGGCAGCAGCAACACCAAGATCAGCACCAAGCTCAGCACCCCTGCAGGCAGCAGGATTGGCACCCACATAGGCAGTCAGGTCAGCACAGAAATAGACAGCAGGCTCAGCACCCACACAGGCAGGAGGTCAGCACACCCAAAGGCAGCAGGGTCAGCATCCACACAGGCAGCAGGATCAGCTGTCACACAGGCAGCAGGCTCAGCACCCACTCAGGAGGCAGGGTCAGCACCCACAGAGGCAGGACGGTCAGCACCTGAACTGACAGCAGCGCCAGCACCCACACAGGCAGGAGGTCAGAAAACAACCAGACATCAGGGTTAGCACCCACACAGACAGCAGAGTCAGTACCCACACAGGCAGCAGGATCAGCACCCACACAGGCAGCAGGATCAGCACCCATACAGGCAGCAGGATCAGCACCCATACAGGCAGCAGGATCAGCACCAATACACGCAGCAGGATCAGCACCCCAGCAGAAAGCTGGATTGGCACCCGCACAGGCAGCAGGATTAACACCAACACAGGCAGCAGGATCAGCACCCACACAGTCAGCAGGGTCAGCAACCACACAGGCAGCAGGGTCAGCACCGACACAGGCAGCAGGGTCGGCACCGACACAGGCAGCAGGATCAGCAAAAACACTGGCAGGAGGGCCAGCAACCACACAGGCAGCAGGGTGGGCACCCACACTGGCAGCAGGGTCAGAGACCACATAGGTAGAAGGACTAGTACCCATACATGCAGCAGGATCAGCACCCCAGCAGGAATCAGGATTGGCACCTGCAGAGGCAGCAGGATCAGCACCAACACAGGCAACAGGATCAGCAACCACACGGGCAGCAAGGTCAGCACACACACAGGCAGCAGGATCAGCAACGACACAGGCAGCAGGATCAGCAAAAACACTGGCAGGAGGGCCAGCACCCACACTGGCAGCAGGGTCAGAGACCACACAGGTAGAAGGACTAGCATCCACACAGACAGCAGCATCAGCAACCACAAAGGCAGCAGGATCAGCGCATATGCAGGCTGCAGGATCAGTACACTCACCGGCAGCAAGATCAGCACCCACACAGGCAGCAGGATTAACACCCACACAGGCAGCAGGATCAGCACCCACACAGTTAACAATATTAGCAGCCACACAAGCAGGGTCAGAGCCCACATAGACAGCAGCACCAGCAAGGTCAGCAGCAAGTTCATCACCCATACAGGCAGCAGGAACAGCAACCACACAGGTAGCAATATCAGCAGCCACACAAGCAGGGTCAGCACCCACACAGGCAGCAGGGTAAGCACCCCTGCAGGAAGCAGCATTGGCACCCACACAGGCAGGAGGGCAAAAACAGAAACAGACAGCAGGGTCAGCACCCACACAGGCAGGAGGACAGCACCCACACAGGCAGCAGGTTCAGCTCCCACACAGGCAGGAGGGTCAGCCCAGAAACAGACAGCAGTGTCAGCACCCACAGAAGCAGGAGGTCAGCAACCACACAGGCATCAGGATCAGCACCCACACAAGCAACAGGATCAGCACCAACAGAGGCAACAGGATCAGCAACCACACAGGCAGCAGGGTTACCACACACACAGGGAGCAGGATCAGCAACCACACAGGGAGAAGGATCAGCACCAACACAGGTAACAGGATCAGCACCAACACAGGCAACGTGATTAGCAATGACACAGGCAGCAGGATCAGCATCAACAGAGGGAACAGGATCAGCACCCACACAAGGCAGCAGGGTCAGAAACAATACAGTCAGGATCGGAAAACAACCAGGCAGCAGGATCTTCAGCCCTGTAGGCAGCAGGATCAGCTTCCATGCAGGCAGCAGGATCAGCACCCACACAGGCAGCAGGATCAACACCCATACAGGCAGCAGGGTCAGCACCCACACAAACAGCAGGTCAGCACCCACACAGGCAGAAGGATCAGCACCCACACAAACAGCAGGTCAGCACCCACACAAGGCAGCAGGATCAGCATGCACACAGGCAGCAGGGTCAGCACCCACAGAGGCAGGATCGGAAAACAACTAGGCAGCAGGATCAGCACCCACACAGGTAGCAGGATTGGCAGCTGCACAGGCAGCAGGGTCAGCCCCAACACAGCAGCAGGATCAGCAACAACACTGGCAGCTGGATCAGCACTCACACAAGGCAGCAGGTTCAGCACCCACACAAGGCAGCAGGTTCAGCACCAACACAGGCAGCAGGGTCTGCACCCACACAAGGCAGCAGGTTCAGCACCCACACAGGCAGCAGGGTCAGCACCCACACAAGGCAGCAGGTTCAGCACCCACACAGGCAGCAGGGTCAGCACCAACACAGGAAGCAGGGTCAGCACCCACACAAGGCCGCAGGTTCAGCACCCACACAGGCAGCAGGGTCAGCACCAACACAGGCAACAGGATCAGCACCCACACAGGCAGCAGAGTCAGCACACACACAGGGAGCAGGATCAGCAACCAGACAGGCAGCAGTGTCAGCACACATGCAGGGAGCAGGATCAGCAACCACACAGGTAGCAGGGTCAGCAACTATACAGGCAGCAGGATAGGCATCCACACAGGCAGGAGGGCCAGCACAGAAACAGACAGCAGGGTCATCACCCACACAGGCAGCAGGGTCGGCACAGACACAGGCAGCAAGGTCAGCACACACACGGAGCAGGATCAGCAACCAGACAGGGAGCAGGGTCAGCACACACACAGGTAGCAGGGTCAACAACCACAGAGGCAGCAGGATTGGCACCCACACAGGCAGGAGGGCCAGCACAGAAACAGACAGCAATGTCAGCACCCACACAGGCAGCATGGTCAGCACCCACACATGCAGCAGTGTCGGCACAGAAACAGAAAGCAGGGTCAGCACCCACACATGCAGGAGCTCAGCACCCACACAGGCAGGAGGGTCGGCACAGAAAGAGACAGCAGGGTCAGCACCCACTGAGGCAGGAGGACAGCACACACACAGGCAGCAGGACCAGCAACCACACAGGCAGCAGGACCAGCAACCACATAGGCAGCAGGGCCAGTACCCACACAGGCAGCAGGATCAGCACCAAAAGAGGCAACAGGATCAGCACCCACACAGGCAGCAGAGTCAGCACACACACAGGAAGCAGGATCAGCAACCAGACAGGCAGTAGCGTCAGCACACATGCAGGGAGCAGGATCAGCAACCACACAGGTAGCAGGGTCAGCAACTACACAGGCAGCAGGATAGGCATCCACACAGGCAGGAGGGCCAGCACAGAAACAGACAGCAGGGTCATCACACACACAGGCCGCAGGGTCAGCACCCACACAGGCAGCAGGGTCGGCACAGAAACAGGATGGAGGGTCAGCTCCGACAGGCAGCATGGGTCAGCACTCACACATGCTGCAGGATCAGCAACACACAGGCTGCAGGGTCTGCAACCACACATGGAGCAGAATCAGCAACCACACAGGCAGCATGATCAACACCCACACAGGCAACAGGATCAGCACCAACAGAGGTAATAGGATCAGCAACCACACAGGGAGCAGGATCAGCAACCACACAGGCAGTAGCATCAGCACCAACACAGGTAACAGGATCAGCACCAACACAGGCAACAGGAGCAGCACCAACACAGGCAACAGGAACAGCACCAACACAGGCAACAGGAACAGCAACCATACAGGCAGCAAGTTCAGCACCACACAGGCAGCAGGATCAGCAAATACACTGGCAGCAGGATCAGAAACCACACAGACAGCAGGATCAGCACCCATACAGGCAGCAGGATCGGCACCCCTGCAGGCAGTAGGACTGGCATCAGCACAGGCAGCAGGATCAGCACCAACACAGCAACAGGATCAGAAACAACACTGGCAGCAGGGCCAGCAACCACAGAGGCAGCAGGGTCAGCGACCACACAGGCAGCAGAGTCAGCAAATACACTGGCAGGAGGAGTAGCATCCACACAGGTAGCAGGATCAGCAACCACAAAGGCAGCAGGATCAGCAACCACAAAGGCAGCAGGATCAGCACACACACAGGAAGCAAGATCAGCACCCACACAGGCAGCAGGATCAACACCCACACAGGCAGCAGGATCAGCACACACACAGGCAGCAGGATCAGCACACACACAGGTAACAATATCAGCAGCCACACAAGCAGGGTCAGAGCCCACATAGACAGCAGCAACAGCAAGGTCAGCAGCAAGTTCATCACCCATACAGGCAGTAGGAACAGCAACCACACAGGTAGCAATATCATCAGCCACACAAGCAGGGTCAGCACCCACACAGGCGGCAGGGTAAGCAACACTGCAGGAAGCAGCATTGGCACCCACACCCACACAGGCAGAAGGGCAAAAACAGAAACAGACAGCAGGGTCAGCATCCACACAGGCAGGAGGTCAGCACCCACAAAGGCAGCAGGGTCAGCTCCCACACAGGCCGGAGGGTCAGCACAGAAACAGACAGCAGTGTCAGCACCCACAGAAGCAGGAGGTCATCAACCACACAGGCAGCAGGATCAGCACCCACACAGGCAACAGGATCGGCACCAACAGAGGCAACAGGATCAGCACCCACACAGGTAGCAGGGTCAGCACCCACACAGGTAGCAGGGTCAGCACACACACAGAGAACAGGATCAGCAACGACACCCGCAGCAGGATCAGCATCAACAGAGGGAACAGGATCAGCAGCCACATAGGCAGCAGGGTCAGCACACAGACAGGGAGCAGGATTGGCACCCACACAATGAGGAGGGCCAGCACAGAAACAGACAACAGGGTCAGCACCCACAAAGGCAGGAGGTCAGCACCCACACAGGCAGCAGGGCCAGCACCCACACACGCAGCAGGATCAGCAACCACACAGGCAACATGGGTCAGCATTCACACAGGCAGCAGGATCAGCAACCACACGGGCAGCAGGATCAGCACCAAAAGAGGCAACAGGATCAGCACCCACACAGGCAGGAGGGTCAGCACACACGCAGGGAGCAGGATCAGCAACCACACAGGTAGCAGGGTCAGCACAGAAACAGACAGCAGGGTCAGCACCCACACAAGAAGCAAGGTCAGCACCCACCCAAGCAGCTGGGTCAGCACTCACACAGGCAGGAGGTTCGCACCCACATAGGCAGAAGGGTCAGCACAGAAACAGACAGCAGGGTCAGCACCCACACAAGCAGCAGGTTCAGCACCCACACAGGCAGGAGGTTCGCACCCACACAGGCAGAAGGGTCAGTACAGAAATAGACAGCAGGGTCAGCTCAGACAGCGGCAGGAGGACAGCACACACACAGGCAGCTGGACCAGCAATCACACAGACAGCAGGGCCAGCAGCCACACAAACAGCAGGATCAGCAAACACACAGGCAGCAGGATTAACACCCACACAGGCAAGAGGATCAGCACCAACAGAGGTAATAGGATCAGCAACCACACAGGCAGTAGCATCAGCACCAACACAGGTAACAGGATCAGCACCAACACAGGCAACAGGAGCAGCATCAACACAGGCAACAGGAACAGCAACCATACAGGCAGCAAGTTCAGCACCACACAGGCAGCAGAGTCAGCAAATACAATGGCAGCAGGATCAGAAACCACACAGGCAGCAGGATCAGCACCCATACAGGCAGCAGGATCAACACACCTGCAGGCAGCAGGATTGGCATCTGCACAGGCAGCAGGATCAGCACCAACACAGCAGCAAGATCAGAAACAACACTGGCAGCAGGGCCAGCAACCACACAGGCAGCAGGGTCAGCAACCACACAGGCAGCAGGGTCAGCAACTACACTGGCAGGAGGAGTAGCATCCAGACAGGCAGCAGGATCAGCAACCACAATGGCAACAGAATCAGCACATATGCAGGCAGCAGGATCAGTACACACACAGGAAGCAAGATCAGCACCCATACAGGCAGCAGGATCAACACCCACACAGGCAGCAGGATCAGCACACACACAGGTGACAATATCAGCAGCCACACAAGCAGGGTCAGAGCCACATAGGTAGCAGCAACAGCAAGGTCATTAGCAAGGTCAGTGCCCATACAGGCAGCAGGAACAGCAACCACACAGGTAGCAATATCAGCAGCCACACAAGCAGGGTCAGCACCCACACAGGCAGCAGGGTAAGCACGCCTGCAGGAAGCAGCATTGGCACTCACACAGGCAGGAGGGCAAAAACAGAAACAGACAGCAGGGACAGCAACCACACAGGCAGCAGGGTCAGCACTCACACAGGCAGCAGGGTCAGCAATCACACAGGCAGCATGAGTAGCAACCACACAGGCAGCAGGATCAGCGCACATGCAGGCAGCAGGATCAGTACACACACAGGCAGCAAGATCAGCAACCACACAGGCAGGAGGAGTAGCATCCACACAGGCAGGAGGAGTAGCATCCACACAGGCAGCAGGATCAGCACCCATACAGGCAGCAGGATCTGCAAACCTGCAGGCTGCAGGATTGGCACCTGCACAGGCTGCAAGATCAGCACCAACACAGTCAGAAGGATCAGCAACCACACTGGCAGCAGAGTTAGCACTGACACAGGCAGCAGGATCAGCAACCACACAGGCAAGAGGAGTAGCATCCACACAGGCAGCAGGATCAGCACACATGCAGGCAGCAGTATCAGTACACACACAGGCAGCAAGATCAGCACCCACACAGGCAGCAGGATCAACACCTAAACAGGCAGCAGGATCAACACCCACACAGGCAGCAGGATCAACACCCACACAGGCAGCAGGATCAGAAGCCACACAAGCAGGGTTAGTGCCCATACAGGCATCAGGATCAGCACCCATACAGACAGGTGGGTCAGAATAGAAACACACAGCAGGGTCAGCACCCACACACGCAGCAGGGTAAGCACCCACACATGCAACAGGGTCAGCACCCACACAGGCAGCAGGATCAACACCTACACAGGCAGCCGGATCAACACCCACACAGGCAGCAGGATCAACACCCACACAGGCAGCAGGGTCAGCACTCACACAGGCAGCAGGGTCAGCACCCACATAGGCAGCACGGTCAGCACCCACACAGGCAGCAGGATCAGCAATCACACAGGCAGCAGGTTCAGCACCCACTCAGCCAGCAGGGTCTGCACCCACAGAAGCAGGACAATCAGCATCTAAACAGACAGCAGCGTGAGCACCCACACAGGCAGGAGGTCAGAAAACAACAAGGCAGCAGGGTCAGCACCCACACAGGCAGCAGGATCAGCAACCATACAGGCAGGTGGAGTACCATCCACACAGGCAGGACGAGTAGCATCCACACAGGCAGCAGGATCAGCACCCATACAGGTAGCAGGATCAGCAAACCGGCAGGCAACAGGATTGGCACCTGCACAGGCAGCAAGATCAGCACCAACACAGTCAGCAGGATCAGCAACCACACTGGCAGCAGAGTTAGCACTGACACAGGCAGCAGGATCAGCAACCACACAGGCAAGAGGAGTAGCATCCACACTGGCAGCAGTATCAGTACACACACAGGCAGCAAGATCAGCACCCACACAGGCAGCAGGATCAACACCTACACAGGCAGCAGGATCAACACCCACACAGGCAGCAGGATCAACACCCACACAAGCAGCAGGATCAGAAGCCACACAAGCAGGGTTAGTGCCCATACAGGCATCAGGATCAGCACCCATACAGACAGGTGGGTTAGCATAGAAACACACACCAGGGTCAGCACCCACACACGCAGCAGGGTAAGCACCCACACATGCAACAGGGTCAGCACCCAGACAGGCAGCAGGATCAGCAATCACACAGGCAGCAGGTTAAGCATCCACTCAGGCAGCAGGGTCAGCACCCACACAGGCAGGAGGAGTAGCATCCACACAGGCAGCAGGATCAACACCCACACAGGCAGCAGGATCAGCAGCCACACAAGCAGGGTTAGAGCCCACACAGTCAGCAGCAAAAGCATGGTCAGCAGCACGGTCAGCGCCCATACAGGCAGCAGGATCAGCACCCTCACAGACAGGTGGGTCAGCACAGAAACAGACAGCAGGTTCAGCACCCACACACGCAGCAGGATCAGCAATCACACAAGCAGCAGGTTCAGCACCCACACAGGCAGCAGGGTCTGCACCAACAGAAGCAGGACGATCAGCATCTAAACAGGCTGGAGGTCAGAAAACAACCCGGCAGCAGGATCAGCAACCACACTGGCAGCAGGGGCAGCACCCACACAGATAATAGGGTCAGCACCCACACAGGCAGCAAGGTCAGCACCCACACAGGCAGCAGGGTCAGCAACCACACAGGCAGGAGGAGTAGCATCCACACAGGCAGCAGGATCAGCACACATACAGGCAGCTGGATCAGCAAACCTGCAGGCAGCAGGATTGGCACCTGGACAGGCAGCAAGATCAACACCAACGTTATCAGCTGGATCAGCAACCACACAGTCAGCAGGTTCAGCAACCACACTGGCAGCCGCGTTAGCACCGATACAGGCAGCCCGGATCACCAACCACACAGGCAAGAGGAGTAGCATCCACACAGGCAGCAGGATCAGCACATAGGCAGGAAGCAGGATCAGTCCACACACAGGCAGGAAGATCAGCACCCACACAGGCATAAGGAACAACACCTACACAGGCAGCCGGATCAACACCCACACAGGCAGCAGGATCAACACCCACACAGGCAGCAGGATCAGAAGCCACACAAGCAGGGTTAGTGCCCATACAGGCAGCAGGATCAGCACCAGTACAGACAGGTTGGTCAGCACAGAAACAGACAGCAGGGTCAGCATCCACACAGGCAGCAGGATCAGCAATCACCCAGGCAGCAGGTTCAGCACCCACTCAGGCAGCAGCGTCTGCACCCACAGAAGCAGGACAATCAGCATCTAAACAGACAGCAGCGTCAGCACCCACACAGGCAGGAGCTCAGAAAACAACCAGGCAGCAGAGTCAGCACCCACACATGCAGCAGACTCAGTATCCACACAGGCAGCAGAATCAGCATCAATACAGGCAGCAGGATCAGCGCCCACACAGTCAGCAGGATCAACAATCTCACTGGCAGCAGTGTCAGCACCCACACAGGCAGCAGGGTCAGCACTCACACAGGCAGCAGGGTCAGCACCCACACAGGCAGCAGGATCAGCAACCACACAGGCAGGAGGAGTAGCATCCACACAGGCAGGAGGAGTAGCATCCACACAAGCAGCAGGATCAGCACCCACAGAGGCAGCAGGATCAGCAAACCTGCAGGCTGCAGGATTGGCACCTGCACAGGCAGCAAGATCAGCACCAACACAGTTAGCCCGATCAGCAACCACACTGGCAGCAGCGTTAGCACTGACACAGGCAGCAGTATCAGCAACCACACAGGCAAGAGGAGTAGCATCCACACAGGCAGCAGGATCAGCACACATGCAGGCAGCAGTATCAGTACACACACAGGCAGCAAGATCAGCACCCACACAGGCAGCAGGATCAACACCTACACAGGCAGCAGGATCAACACCCACACAGGCAGCAGGATCAACACCCACACAGGCAGCAGGATCAGAAGCCACACAAGCAGGGTTAGTGCCCACACAGGCAGCAGGATCAGCACACATACAGACAGGTGGGGCAGCACAGAAACACACAGCAGGGTCAGCACCCACACACGAAGCAGGCTCAGCACCCACACATGCAACAGGGTCAGCAACCACACAGGCAGCAGGGTCAGCACACACACAGGCAGCAGGATCAGCAATCACACAGGCAGCAGGTTCAGCACCCACTCAGGCAGCAGGGTCAGCACCCACACAGGCAGGTGGAGTAGCATCCACACAGGCAGGATGAGTAGCATCCACACATGCAGCAGGATCAACACCCACACAGGCAGCAGGATCAGCAGCCACACAAGCAGGGTTAGAGCCCACACAGGCAGCAGTAACAGCATGGTCAGCAGCATGGTCAGCGCCCATACAGGCAGCAGGATCAGCACCCAAACAGACAGGTGGGTCAGCACAGAAACAGACAGCAGGATCAGCACCCACACACGCAGCAGGGTCAGCAGCAACACAGGCAGCAAGGTCAGCACACACACAGGGAGCAGGGTCAGCACCCACACAGGCAGCAGGGTCAGCAACCACACAGGCAGGAAGATTAGCATCCACACAGGCAGCAGGATCAGCACACATACAGGCAGCTGGATCAGCAAACCTGCAGGCAGCAGGATTAGCACCTGCACAGGCAGCAAGATCAACACCAACACTCTCAACAGGATCAGCAACCACACAGTCAGCAGGATCAGCAACCACACTGGCAGCAGCGTTAGCACCGATACAGGCAGCAGGATCACCAACCACACAGGCAAGAGGAGTAGCATCCACACAGGCAGCAGGATCAGCACACAGGCAGGCAGCAGGATCAGTCGACACACAGGCAGCAAGATCAGCACCCACACATGCAGCAGTATCAACCCCCATACAGGCAGCCGGATCAACACCCACACAGGCACCAGGATCAACACCCACACAGGCAGCAGGATCAGAAGCCACACAAGCAGTGTTAGTGCCCATACAGGCAGCAGGATCAGCACCCATACAGACAGGTGGGTCAGCACAGAAACACACACCAGGGTCAGCACCAACACATGCTGCAGAGCCAGCACCAACACAGGCAGCAGGGTCAGCACCCACAAAGGCAGCAGGATCAGCAATCACACAGGCAGCAGGTTCAGCACCCACTCAGGCAGCAGGGTCTGCACCCACAGAAGCAGGACAATCAGCATCTAAACAGACAGCAGCGTCAGCACCCACACAGGCAGGAGGTCAGAAAACAACAAGGCAGCAGGGTCAGCACCCACACAGGCAGCAGAGTCAGTATCCACACAGGCAGCAGAATCAGCATCAATAAAGGCAGCAGGATCTGCACCAACAAAGGCAGCAGGATCAGCGCCAACACAGTCAGCAGGATCAACAACCACACTGGCAGCAGGGTCAGCGCTCACACGGGCAGCAGGGTCAGCACCCACACAGGCAGCAGGGTCAGCACCCACAAAGGCAGCAGGAACAGCAACCACACAGGCAGGTGGAGGACCATCCACACAGGCAGGATGAGTAGCATCCACACAGGCAGCAGGATCAGCACCCACACATGCAGCAGACTCAGTATCCACACAGGCAGCAGAATCAGCATCAATGCAGGCAGCAGGATCAGCGCCCACACAGTCAGCAGGATCAACAATCTCACTGGCAGCAGTGTCAGCACCCACACAGGCAGCAGGGTCAGCACTCACACAGGCAGCAGGGTCAGCACCCACACAGGCAGCAGGATCAGCAACCACACAGGCAGGAGGAGTAGCATCCACACAGGCAGGAGGAGTAGCATCCACACAAGCAGCAGGATCAGCACCCACAGAGGCAGCAGGATCAGCAAACCTGCAGGCTGCAGGATTGGCACCTGCACAGGCAGCAAGATCAGCACCAACACAGTTAGCCCGATCAGCAACCACACTGGCAGCAGCGTTAGCACTGACACAGGCAGCAGTATCAGCAACCACACAGGCAAGAGGAGTAGCATCCACACAGGCAGCAGGATCAGCACACATGCAGGCAGCAGTATCAGTACACACACAGGCAGCAAGATCAGCACCCACACAGGCAGCAGGATCAACACCTACACAGGCAGCAGGATCAACACCCACACAGGCAGCAGGATCAACACCCACACAGGCAGCAGGATCAGAAGCCACACAAGCAGGGTTAGTGCCCACACAGGCAGCAGGATCAGCACACATACAGACAGGTGGGGCAGCACAGAAACACACAGCAGGGTCAGCACCCACACACGAAGCATGCTCAGCACCCACACATGCAACAGGGTCAGCAACCACACAGGCAGCAGGGTCAGCACACACACAGGCAGCAGGATCAGCAATCACACAGGCAGCAGGTTCAGCACCCACTCAGGCAGCAGGGTCAGCACCCACACAGGCAGGTGGAGTAGCATCCACACAGGCAGGATGAGTAGCATCCACACATGCAGCAGGATCAACACCCACACAGGCAGCAGGATCAGCAGCCACACAAGCAGGGTTAGAGCCCACACAGGCAGCAGTAACAGCATGGTCAGCAGCATGATCAGCGCCCATACAGGCAGCAGGATCAGCACCCAAACAGACAGGTGGGTCAGCACAGAAACAGACAGCAGGATCAGCACCCACACACGCAGCAGGGTCAGCAGCAACACAGGCAGCAAGGTCAGCACACACACAGGGAGCAGGGTCAGCACCCACACAGGCAGCAGGGTCAGCAACCACACAGGCAGGAAGATTAGCATCCACACAGGCAGCAGGATCAGCACACATACAGGCAGCTGGATCAGCAAACCTGCAGGCAGCAGGATTAGCACCTGCACAGGCAGCAAGATCAACACCAACACTCTCAACAGGATCAGCAACCACACAGTCAGCAGGATCAGCAACCACACTGGCAGCAGCGTTAGCACCGATACAGGCAGCAGGATCACCAACCACACAGGCAAGAGGAGTAGCATCCACACAGGCAGCAGGATCAGCACACAGGCAGGCAGCAGGATCAGTCGACACACAGGCAGCAAGATCAGCACCCACACATGCAGCAGTATCAACCCCCATACAGGCAGCCGGATCAACAAACACACAGGCACCAGGATCAACACCCACACAGGCAGCAGGATCAGAAGCCACACAAGCAGTGTTAGTGCCCATACAGGCAGCAGGATCAGCACCCATACAGACAGGTGGGTCAGCACAGAAACACACACCAGGGTCAGCACCCACACATGCTGCAGAGCCAGCACCAACACAGGCAGCAGGGTCAGCACCCACAAAGGCAGCAGGATCAGCAATCACACAGGCAGCAGGTTCAGCACCCACTCAGGCAGCAGGGTCTGCACCCACAGAAGCAGGACAATCAGCATCTAAACAGACAGCAGCGTCAGCACCCACACAGGCAGGAGGTCAGAAAACAACAAGGCAGCAGGGTCAGCACCCACACAGGCAGCAGAGTCAGTATCCACACAGGCAGCAGAATCAGCATCAATAAAGGCAGCAGGATCTGCACCAACAAAGGCAGCAGGATCAGCGCCAACACAGTCAGCAGGATCAACAACCACACTGGCAGCAGGGTCAGCGCTCACACGGGCAGCAGGGTCAGCACCCACACAGGCAGCAGGGTCAGCACCCACAAAGGCAGCAGGAACAGCAACCACACAGGCAGGTGGAGGACCATCCACACAGGCAGGATGAGTAGCATCCACACAGGCAGCAGGATCAGCACCCACACATGCAGCAGACTCAGTATCCACACAGGCAGCAGAATCAGCATCAATGCAGGCAGCAGGATCAGCGCCCACACAGTCAGCAGGATCAACAATCTCACTGGCAGCAGTGTCAGCACCCACACAGGCAGCAGGGTCAGCACTCACACAGGCAGCAGGGTCAGCACCCACACAGGCAGCAGGATCAGCAACCACACAGGCAGGAGGAGTAGCATCCACACAGGCAGGAGGAGTAGCATCCACACAAGCAGCAGGATCAGCACCCACAGAGGCAGCAGGATCAGCAAACCTGCAGGCTGCAGGATTGGCACCTGCACAGGCAGCAAGATCAGCACCAACACAGTTAGCCCGATCAGCAACCAC
Source organism: Carcharodon carcharias (assembly GCF_017639515.1). NCBI lineage: Eukaryota > Metazoa > Chordata > Chondrichthyes > Lamniformes > Lamnidae > Carcharodon > Carcharodon carcharias. The sequence goes on from NC_054473.1 coordinate 82,722,544, forward strand.
ACTGGCAGCAGCGTTAGCACTGACACAGGCAGCAGTATCAGCAACCACACAGGCAAGAGGAGTAGCATCCACACAGGCAGCAGGATCAGCACACATGCAGGCAGCAGTATCAGTACACACACAGGCAGCAAGATCAGCACCCACACAGGCAGCAGGATCAACACCTACACAGGCAGCAGGATCAACACCCACACAGGCAGCAGGATCAACACCCACACAGGCAGCAGGATCAGAAGCCACACAAGCAGGGTTAGTGCCCACACAGGCAGCAGGATCAGCACACATACAGACAGGTGGGGCAGCACAGAAACACACAGCAGGGTCAGCACCCACACACGAAGCATGCTCAGCACCCACACATGCAACAGGGTCAGCAACCACACAGGCAGCAGGGTCAGCACACACACAGGCAGCAGGATCAGCAATCACACAGGCAGCAGGTTCAGCACCCACTCAGGCAGCAGGGTCAGCACCCACACAGGCAGGTGGAGTAGCATCCACACAGGCAGGATGAGTAGCATCCACACATGCAGCAGGATCAACACCCACACAGGCAGCAGGATCAGCAGCCACACAAGCAGGGTTAGAGCCCACACAGGCAGCAGTAACAGCATGGTCAGCAGCATGGTCAGCGCCCATACAGGCAGCAGGATCAGCACCCAAACAGACAGGTGGGTCAGCACAGAAACAGACAGCAGGATCAGCACCCACACACGCAGCAGGGTCAGCAGCAACACAGGCAGCAAGGTCAGCACACACACAGGGAGCAGGGTCAGCACCCACACAGGCAGCAGGGTCAGCAACCACACAGGCAGGAAGATTAGCATCCACACAGGCAGCAGGATCAGCACACATACAGGCAGCTGGATCAGCAAACCTGCAGGCAGCAGGATTAGCACCTGCACAGGCAGCAAGATCAACACCAACACTCTCAACAGGATCAGCAACCACACAGTCAGCAGGATCAGCAACCACACTGGCAGCAGCGTTAGCACCGATACAGGCAGCAGGATCACCAACCACACAGGCAAGAGGAGTAGCATCCACACAGGCAGCAGGATCAGCACACAGGCAGGCAGCAGGATCAGTCGACACACAGGCAGCAAGATCAGCACCCACACATGCAGCAGTATCAACCCCCATACAGGCAGCCGGATCAACACCCACACAGGCACCAGGATCAACACCCACACAGGCAGCAGGATCAGAAGCCACACAAGCAGTGTTAGTGCCCATACAGGCAGCAGGATCAGCACCCATACAGACAGGTGGGTCAGCACAGAAACACACACCAGGGTCAGCACCCACACATGCTGCAGAGCCAGCACCAACACAGGCAGCAGGGTCAGCACCCACAAAGGCAGCAGGATCAGCAATCACACAGGCAGCAGGTTCAGCACCCACTCAGGCAGCAGGGTCTGCACCCACAGAAGCAGGACAATCAGCATCTAAACAGACAGCAGCGTCAGCACCCACACAGGCAGGAGGTCAGAAAACAACAAGGCAGCAGGGTCAGCACCCACACAGGCAGCAGAGTCAGTATCCACACAGGCAGCAGAATCAGCATCAATAAAGGCAGCAGGATCTGCACCAACAAAGGCAGCAGGATCAGCGCCAACACAGTCAGCAGGATCAACAACCACACTGGCAGCAGGGTCAGCGCTCACACGGGCAGCAGGGTCAGCACCCACACAGGCAGCAGGGTCAGCACCCACAAAGGCAGCAGGAACAGCAACCACACAGGCAGGTGGAGGACCATCCACACAGGCAGGATGAGTAGCATCCACACAGGCAGCAGGATCAGCACCCACACATGCAGCAGACTCAGTATCCACACAGGCAGCAGAATCAGCATCAATGCAGGCAGCAGGATCCGCACCAGCACAGGCAGCAGGATCAGCGCCACACAGTCAGCAGGATCAACAATCTCACTGGCAGCAGGGTCAGCACTCACACAGGCAGCAGGGTCAGCACTCACACAGGCAGCAGGGTCAGCACCCACACAGGCAGCAGGATCAGCAACCACACAGGCAGGAGGAGTAGCATCCACACAGGCAGGAGGAGTAGCATCCACACAAGCAGCAGAATCAAAACCCACAGAGGCAGCAGGATCAGCAAACCTGCAGGCAGCAGGATTGGCACCTGCACAGGCAGCAAGATCAGCACCAACACAGTCAGCCCGATCAGCAACCACACTGGCAGCAGAGTTAGCACTGACACAGGCAGCAGGATCAGCAACCACACAGGCAAGAGGAGTAGCATCCACACAGGCAGCAGGATCAGCACACATGCAGGCAGCAGGATCAGTACACACACAGGCAGCAAGATCAGCACCCACACAGGCAGCAGGATCAACACCTACACAGGCAGCAGGATCAACACCCACACAGGCTGCAGGATCAACACCCACACAAGCAGCAGGATCAGAAGCCACACAAGCAGGGTTAGTGCCCACACAGGCAGCAGGATCAGCACCCATACAGACAGGTGGGTCAGCACAGAAACACACAGCAGGGTCAGCACCCACACACGAAGCAGGGTCAGCACCCACACATGCAACAGGGTCAGCACCCACACAGGCAGCAGGGTCAGCACCCACACAGGCAGCAGGATCAGCAATCACACAGGCAGCAGGTTCAGCACCCACTCAGGCAGCAGGGTCAGCACCCACACAGGCAGGTGGAGTAGCATCGACACAGGCAGGAGGAGTAGCATCCACACAGGCAGCAGGATCAACACCCACACAGGCAGCAGGATCAGCAGCCACACAAGCAGGGTTAGAGCCCACACAGGCAGCAGTAACAGCATGGTCAGCAGCACGATAAGCGCCCATACAGGCAGCAGGATCAGCACCCACACAGACAGGTGGGTCAGCACAGAAACAGACAGCAGGATCAGCACCCACACACGCAACAGGGTCAGCAGCACACAGGCAGCAGGGTCAGCACACACACAGGTAGCAGGGCCAGCACCCACACAGGCAGCAGGGTCAGCAACCACACAGGCAGGAATTGTAGCATCCACACAGGCAGCAGGATCAGCACACATACAGGCAGCTGGATCAGCAAACTTGCAGGCAGCAGGATTAGCACCTGCACAGGCAGCAAGATCAACACCAACACTCTCAGCAGGATCAGCAACCACACAGTCAGCAGGATCAGCAACCACAATGGCGGAAGCGTTACCACCGATACAGGCAGCAGGATCACCAACCACACAGGCAAGAGGAGTAGCATCCACACAGGCAGCAGGATCAGCACACAGGCAGGCAGCAGGATCAGTCCACACAAAGGCAGCAAGATCAGCACCCACACAGGCAGCAGGATCAACACCTACACAGGCAGCCGGATCAACACCCACACAGGCAGCAAGATCAGAAGCCACATAAGCAGTGTTAGTGCCCATACAGGCAGCAGGATCAGCACCCATACAGACAGGTGGGTCAGCACAGAAACACACACCAGGGTCAGCACCCACACATGCGGCAGAGTCAGCACCAACACAGGCAGCAGGGTCAGCACCCACAAAGGCAGCAGGATCAGCAATCACACAGGCAGCAGGTTCAGCACCCACTCAGGCAGCAGGGTGTGCACCCACAGAAGCAGGACAATCAGCATCTAAACAGACAGCAGCGTCAGCACCCACACAGGCAGGAGGTCAGAAAACAACAAGGCAGCAGGGTCAGCACCCACACAGGCAGCAGAGTCAGTATCCACACAGGCAGCAGAATCAGCATCAATAAAGGCCGCAGGATCTGCACCAACAAAGGCAGCAGGATCAGCGCCAACACAGTCAGCAGGATCAACAACCACACTGGCAGCAGGGTCAGCGCTCACACGGGCAGCATGGTCAGCACCCACACAGGCAGCAGGATCAGCAACCACACAGGCAGGAGGAGTACCATCCACACAGGCGAGATGAGTAGCGTCCACACAGGCAGCAGGATCAGCACCCATACAGGTAGCAGGATCAGCAAACCTGCAGGCAGCAGGATTGGCACCTGCACAGTCAGCAAGATCAGCACCAGCACAGTCAGCTCGATCAGCAACCACACTGGCAGCAGAGTTAGCACTGACACAGGCAGCAGGATCAGCAACCACACAGGCAAGAGGAGTACCATCCACACAGGCAGCAGGATCAGCACACATGCAGGCAGCAGTATCAGTACACACACAGGCAGCAAGATCAGCACCCACACAGGCAGCAGGATCAACACCTACACAGGCAGCAGGATCAACACCCACACAGGCAGCAGGATCAACACCCACACAGGCAGCAGGATCAGAAACCACACAAGCAGGGTTAGTGCCCATACAGGCATCAGGATCAGCACCCATACAGACAGGTGGATCAGCACAGAAACACACAGCAGGGTCAGCACCCACACACGCAGCAGGGTAAGCACCCACACATGCAACAGGGTCAGCACCCACACAGGCAGCAGGGTCAGCACCCAGACAGGCAGCAGGATCAGCAATCACACAGGCAGCAGGTTCAGCACCCACTCAGGCAGCAGGGTCAGCACCCACACAGGCAGGAGGAGTAGCATCCACACAGGCAGCAGGATCAACACCCACACAGGCAGCAGGATCAGCAGCCACACAAGCAGGGTTAGAGCCCACACAGTCAGCAGCAACAGCATGGTCAGCAGCACGGTCAGCGCCCATACAGGCAGCAGGATCAGCACCCACACAGACAGGTGGGTCAGCACAGACACAGACAGCAGGTTCAGCACCCACTCACGCAGCAGGATCAGCAGCAACACAGGCAGCAGGGTCAGCACCCACACAGGCAGCAGGGTCAGCACCCACACAGGCAGCAGGGTCAGCACCCACAAAGGCAGCAGGATCAGCAATCACACAGGCAGCAGGTTCAGCACCCACTCAGGCAGCAGGGTCTGCACCAGCAGAAGCAGGACAATCAGCATCTAAACAGGCTGGAGGTCAGAAAACAACCAGGCTGCAGGATCAGCAACCACACTGGCAGCAGGGGCAGCACCCACACAGGTAGCAGGGTCAGCATCCACACAGGCAGCAAGGTCAGCACCCACACAGGCAGCAGGGTCAGCAACCACACAGGCAAGAGGAGTAGCAACCACACAGGCAGCAGGATCAGCACACATACAGGCAGCTGGATCAGCAAACCTGCAGGCAGCAGGATTGGCACCTGGACAGGCAGCAAGATCAACAACAACGTTATCAGCTGGATCAGCAACCACACAGTCAGCAGGTTCAGCAACCACACTGGCAGCAGCGTTAGCACCGATACAGGCAGCCCGGATCACCAACCACACAGGCAAGAGGAGTAGCATCCACACAGGCAGCAGGATCAGCACACATGCAGGAAGCAGGATCACTCCACACACAGGCAGCAAGATCAGCACCCACACAGGTAGCAGGGTCAGCACCCACACAGGCAGCAAGGTCAGCACCCACACAGGCAGCAGGGTCAGCAACCACACAGGCAAGAGGAGTAGCAACCACACAGGCAGCAGGATCAGCACACATACAGGCAGCTGGATCAGCAAACCTGCAGGCAGCAGGATTGGCACCTGGACAGGCAGCAAGATCAACAACAACGTTATCAGCTGGATCAGCAACCACACAGTCAGCAGGTTCAGCAACCACACTGGCAGCAGCGTTAGCACCGATACAGGCAGCCCGGATCACCAACCACACAGGCAAGAGGAGTAGCATCCACACAGGCAGCAGGATCAGCACACATGCAGGAAGCAGGATCACTCCACACACAGGCAGCAAGATCAGCACCCACACAGGTAGCAGGGTCAGCACCCACACAGGCAGCAAGGTCAGCACCCACACAGGCAGCAGGGTCAGCAACCACACAGGCAAGAGGAGTAGCAACCACACAGGCAGCAGGATCAGCACACATACAGGCAGCTGGATCAGCAAACCTGCAGGCAGCAGGATTGGCACCTGGACAGGCAGCATGATCAACAACAACGTTATCAGCTGGATCAGCAACCACACAGTCAGCAGGTTCAGCAACCACACTGGCAGCAGCGTTAGCACCGATACAGGAAGCCCGGATCACCAACCACACAGGCAAGAGGAGTAGCATCCACACAGGCAGCAGGATCAGCACACATGCAGGAAGCAGGATCACTCCACACACAGGCAGCAAGATCAGCACCCACACAGGCATCAGGAACAACACCTACACAGGCAGCTGGATCAACACCCACACAGGCAGCAGGATCAACACCCACACAGGCAGCAGGGACAGAAGCCACACAAGCAGCGTTAGTGCCCGTACAGGCAGCAGGATCAGCACCCATACAGACAGGCAGGTCAGCACAGAAACAGACAGCAGGGTCAGCACCCATACACGCAGCTGGGTCAGCACCCACACATGCTGCAGAGTCAGCACCAACACAGGCAGCAGGGTCAGCACCCACACAGGCAGCAGGATCAGCAATCACACAGGCAGCAGGTTAAGCACCCACTCAGTCAGCAGGGTAAGCACCCATAGAGGCAGGACGGTCAGCATCTAAACAGACAGCAGCGTCTGCACCCACACAGGCAGGAGGTCAGAAAACAACCAGACAGCAGGGTCAGTACCCACACAGGCAGCAGGATCAGCACCCATACAGGCAGCAGGATTGACACCTGCACAGGCAGCAGGATCAGCACCAACACAGGCAGCAGGATAAGCAACCATACTGGTAGCAGGATAGGCAAATACACTGGCAGCAGGGTCAGCAACCATACAGGTAGCAGGATTAGCAACCACACAGGCAGTAGGATCAGCACACATGCAGGCAGCTGGATCAGTACACACACAGGCAGCAAGATCTGCACCTACACAGGCAACAGGATTAACACCCACACAGGCAGAAGGATCAGCACCCACACAGGTAACAATTAAGGAGGCACACAAGCAGGGTCAGCACCCATACAGGCAGCAGGATCAGCATTCTCACAGGTAGCAATATCAGGTGACACACAAGCAGGGTCAGCACCCATACAGGCAGCAGGATCAGCATCCTCACAGGTAGCAATATCAGGAGGCACACAAGCAGGCAGCACCCACACAGGCAGCAGGGCAAGCACCCCTGCAGGAAGCAGCATTGGCACCTACACAGGCAGGAGGGCCAAAACAGAAACAGCCAGCAGGGTCAGCACCAAAACTTGCAGCAGGGCCAGGATCCACACAGGCAGCAGGATCAACAACCAGACTGGCAGGAGGATTAGCATCCACACAGGCAGCAGGATCAGTAACCACACAGACAGGTGGGTCAGCACAGAAACAGACAGAAGGGTCAGCACCAACACAGGCAGCAGGGTCAGCACCCACAAAGGCAGCAGGATCAGCAATCACACAAGCAGCAGGTTCAGCACCCACTCAGGCAACAGGGTCTGCACCCACAGAAGCAGGACGATCAGCATCTAAACAGAGTGCAGCATCACCACCCACACAGGCAGGAGGTCAGAAAGCAACCAGGCAGCAGGGTCAGCACCCACACAGGCAGCAGAGTCAGTATCCACACCGGCAGCAGGATCAGCACAAATATAGGCAGCAGGATCCGTACCTGCACAGGCAGCAGCATCAGCACCAACACAGTCAGCAGGATCAGCAACCACACTGGCAGCAGGGTCAGCACACACACTGGGAGGAAGGATCGGCAAACACACAGGCAGCAGTGTCAGCACTCACACAGGACGCAGGTTTGGCACCCACACAGGCAGGAGGGCCAGCACAGAAACAGAAAGCAGGATCAGCACCCACACAGGCAGCAGGGTCAGCAACAACAGAGGCAGCAGGGTCAGTACTCACACAGGCAGCAGGGTCATCACCCACACAGGCAGTAGGGTCAGCACCCACACAGGCAGCATGGGTCAGCACCCACACAGGCAGCATGGGTCAGCACCCACACAGGCAACAGGATCAACATCAACAGAGGTAACAGGATCAGCACCAACAGAAGTAACAAATCAGCACCCACTCAGTCAGCAGGGTCGGCACACACAGAAGCAGGACGATCAGCATCTAAACAGAGTGCAGCATCAGCACCCACACAGGCAGGAGCTCAGAAGCCACACAAGCAGGGTTAGTGCCCATACAGGCAGCAGGATCAGCACCCATACAGACAGGTGGGTCAGCACAGAAACACACAGCAGGGTCAGCACCCAAACATGCAACAGGGTCAGCACCAACACAGACAGCAGCGTCAGCACCCACACAGGCAGGAGGTCAGAAAACAACAAGGCAGCAGGGTCAGCACCCACACAGGCAGCAGAGTCAGTATCCACACAGGCAGCAGAATCAGCATCAATAAAGGCAGCAGGATCTGCACCAACAAAGGCAGCAGGATCAGCGCCAACACAGTCAGCAGGATCAACAACCACACTGGCAGCAGGGTCAGCGCTCACACGGGCAGCAGCGTCAGCACCCACACAGGCAGCATGGTCAGCACCCACACAGGCAGCAGGATCAGCAACCACACAGGCAGGAGGAGTACCATCCACACAGGCGAGACGAGTAGCGTCCACACAGGCAGCAGGATCAGCACCCATACAGGTAGCAGGATCAGCAAACCTGCAGGCAGCAGGATTGGCACCTGCACAGTCAGCAAGATCAGCACCAGCACAGTCAGCCCGATCAGCAACCACACTGGCAGCAGAGTTAGCACTGACACAGGCAGCAGGATCAGCAACCACACAGGCAAGAGGAGTACCATCCACACAGGCAGCAGGATCAGCACAAATGCAGGCAGCAGTATCAGTACACACACAGGCAGCAAGATCAGCACCCACACAAGCAGCAGGATCAACACCTACACAGGCAGCAGGATCAACACCCACACAGGCAGCAGGATCAACACCCACACAGGAGACAGGATCAGAAGCCACACAAGCAGGGTTAGTGCCCATACAGGCATCAGGATCAGCACCCATACAGACAGGTGGATCAGCACAGAAACACACAGCAGGGTTAGCACCCACACACGCAGCAGGGTAAGCACCCACACATGCAACAGGGTCAGCACCCACACAGGCAGCAGGGTCAGCACCCAGACAGGCAGCAGGATCAGCAATCTCACAGGCAGCAGGTTCAGCACCCACTCAGGCAGCAGGGTCAGCACCCACACATGCAGGAGGAGTAGCATCCACACAGGCAGGAGGAGTAGCATCCACACAGGCAGCAGGATCAACACCCACACAGGCAGCAGGATCAGCAGCCACACAAGCAGGGTTAGAGCCCACACAGTCAGCAGCAACAGCATGGTCAGCAGCACGGTCAGCGCCCATACAGGCAGCAGGATCAGCACCCACACAGACAGGTGGGTCAGCACAGACACAGACAGCAGGTTCAGCACCCACTCACGCAGCAGGATCAGCAGCAACACAGGCAGCAGGGTCAGCACCCACACAGGCAGCAGGGTCAGCACCCACACAGGCAGCAGGGTCAGCACCCACAAAGGCAGCAGGATCAGCAATCACACAGGCAGCAGGTTCAGCACCCACTCAGGCAGCAGGGTCTGCACCAGCAGAAGCAGGACGATCAGCATCTAAACAGGCTGGAGGTCAGAAAACAACCAGGCTGCAGGATCAGCAACCACACTGGCAGCAGGGGCAGCACCCACACAGGTAGCAGGGTCAGCATCCACACAGGCAGCAACGTCAGCACCCACACAGGCAGCAGGGTCAGCAACCACACAGGCAAGAGGAGTAGCAACCACACAGGCAGCAGGATCAGCACACATACAGGCAGCTGGATCAGCAAACCTGCAGGCAGCAGGATTGGCACCTGGACAGGCAGCAAGATCAACAACAACGTTATCAGCTGGATCAGCAACCACACAGTCAGCAGGTTCAGCAACCACACTGGCAGCAGCGTTAGCACCGATACAGGAAGCCCGGATCACCAACCACACAGGCAAGAGGAGTAGCATCCACACAGGCAGCAGGATCAGCACACATGCAGGAAGCAGGATCACTCCACACACAGGCAGCAAGATCAGCACCCACACAGGCATCAGGAACAACACCTACACAGGCAGCTGGATCAACACCCACACAGGCAGCAGGATCAACACCCACACAGGCAGCAGGGACAGAAGCCACACAAGCAGCGTTAGTGCCCGTACAGGCAGCAGGATCAGCACCCATACAGACAGGCAGGTCAGCACAGAAACAGACAGCAGGGTCAGCACCCATACACGCAGCTGGGTCAGCACCCACACATGCTGCAGAGTCAGCACCAACACAGGCAGCAGGGTCAGCACCCACACAGGCAGCAGGATCAGCAATCACACAGGCAGCAGGTTAAGCACCCACTCAGTCAGCAGGGTAAGCACCCATAGAGGCAGGACGGTCAGCATCTAAACAGACAGCAGCGTCTGCACCCACACAGGCAGGAGGTCAGAAAACAACCAGACAGCAGGGTCAGTACCCACACAGGCAGCAGGATCAGCACCCATACAGGCAGCAGGATTGACACCTGCACAGGCAGCAGGATCAGCACCAACACAGGCAGCAGGATAAGCAACCATACTGGTAGCAGGATAGGCAAATACACTGGCAGCAGGGTCAGCAACCATACAGGTAGCAGGATTAGCAACCACACAGGCAGTAGGATCAGCACACATGCAGGCAGCTGGATCAGTACACACACAGGCAGCAAGATCTGCACCTACACAGGCAACAGGATTAACACCCACACAGGCAGAAGGATCAGCACCCACACAGGTAACAATTAAGGAGGCACACAAGCAGGGTCAGCACCCATACAGGCAGCAGGATCAGCATCCTCACAGGTAGCAATATCAGGAGGCACACAAGCAGGCAGCACCCACACAGGCAGCAGGGCAAGCACCCCTGCAGGAAGCAGCATTGGCACCTACACAGGCAGGAGGGCCAAAACAGAAACAGCCAGCAGGGTCAGCACCAAAACTTGCAGCAGGGCCAGGATCCACACAGGCAGCAGGATCAGCAACCAGACTGGCAGGAGGATTAGCATCCACACAGGCAGCAGGATCAGTAACCACACAGACAGGTGGGTCAGCACAGAAACAGACAGAAGGGTCAGCACCAACACAGGCAGCAGGGTCAGCACCCACAAAGGCAGCAGGATCAGCAATCACACAAGCAGCAGGTTCAGCACCCACTCAGGCAACAGGGTCTGCACCCACAGAAGCAGGACGATCAGCATCTAAACAGAGTGCAGCATCACCACCCACACAGGCAGGAGGTCAGAAAGCAACCAGGCAGCAGGGTCAGCACCCACACAGGCAGCAGAGTCAGTATCCACACCGGCAGCAGGATCAGCACAAATATAGGCAGCAGGATCCGTACCTGCACAGGCAGCAGCATCAGCACCAACACAGTCAGCAGGATCAGCAACCACACTGGCAGCAGGGTCAGCACACACACTGGGAGGAAGGATCGGCAAACACACAGGCAGCAGTGTCAGCACTCACACAGGACGCAGGTTTGGCACCCACACAGGCAGGAGGGCCAGCACAGAAACAGAAAGCAGGATCAGCACCCACACAGGCAGCAGAGTCAGCAACAACAGAGGCAGCAGGGTCAGTACTCACACAGGCAGCAGGGTCATCACCCACACAGGCAGTAGGGTCAGCACCCACACAGGCAGCATGGGTCAGCACCCACACAGGCAGCATGGGTCAGCACCCACACAGGCAACAGGATCAACATCAACAGAGGTAACAGGATCAGCACCAACAGAAGTAACAAATCAGCACCCACTCAGTCAGCAGGGTCGGCACACACAGAAGCAGGACGATCAGCATCTAAACAGAGTGCAGCATCAGCACCCACACAGGCAGGAGCTCAGAAGCCACACAAGCAGGGTTAGTGCCCATACAGGCAGCAGGATCAGCACCCATACAGACAGGTGGGTCAGCACAGAAACACACAGCAGGGTCAGCACCCAAACATGCAACAGGGTCAGCACCAACACAGGCAGCAGGGTCAGCACCCAGACAGGCATCAGGATCAGCACCAACACAGGCAGCAGGATCAGCAACCACACTGGTAGCTGGATAGGCAACCACACTGGCAGCAGGGTCAGCAAACACACAGGCAGCATGGGTCAGCACTCACACAGGCAGCATGCGTCAGCAACCACACAGGCAGCAGAATCAGAACCCAAAGAGGAAACAGTATCAGCACCCACACAGGCAGAAGGGTCAGCACACACACATCGAGGAAGGATCGGCAAACACACAGGCAGCAGGGTCAGCACTCACAGAGGAAGCAGGTTTGGCACCCACACAGGCAGGAGGACCAGCACAGAAACAGAAAGCAGGATCATCACGCACACAGGCAGCAGGGTCAGCAACCACACAGGCAGCAGGGTCAGCAACTACACTGGCAGGAGGAGTAGCATCCACACAGGCAGCAGGATCAGCAACCACAATGGCAGCAGAATCAGCACATATGCAGGCAGCAGGATCAGTACACACACAGGAAGCAAGATCAGCACCCATACAGGCAGCAGGATCAACACCCACACAAGCAGCAGGATCAGCACACACACAGGTGACAATATCAGCAGCCACACAAGCAGGGTCAGAGCCACATAGGTAGCAGCAACAGCAAGGTCATTAGCAAGGTCAGTGCCCATACAGGGAGCAGGAACAGCAACCACACAGGTAGCAATATCAGCAGCCACACAGGCAGGGTCAGCACCCACACAGGCAGCAGGGTAAGCACCCCTGCAGGAAGCAGCATTGGCACTCACACAGGCAGGAGGGCAAAAACAGAAACAGACAGCAGGGACAGCACCCACACAGGCAGCAGGGTCAGCACCCACACAGGCAGCAGGGTCAGCACTCACACAGGCAGCATGAGTAGCATCCACACAGGCAGCAATTTTGCGCACACACAGGCAGGAGGAGTAGCATCCACACAGGCAGCAGGATCAGCACCCAAAAAGGCAGCAGGATCTGCAAACCTGCAGGCAGCAGGATTGGCACCTGCACAGGCAGCAAGATCAGCACCAACACAGTCAGCAGGATCAGCAACCACACTGGCAGCAGCATTAGCACCGACACAGGCAGCAGGATCAGCAACCACACAGACAAGAGTAGTAGCATCCACACAGGCAGCAGGATCAGCACACATGCAGGCAGCAGGATCAGTACACACACAGGCAGCAAGATCAGCACCCACACAGGCAGTAGGATCAACACCTACACAGGCAGCAGGATCAACACCCACACAGGCAGCACGATCAGAATCCACACAAGCAGGTTTAGTGCCCATACAGGCAGCATGATCAGCACCCATACAGACAGGTAGGTCAGCACAGAAACACACAGCAGGGTCAGCACCCACACACGCAGCAGGATCAGCAATCACACAGGCAGCAGGTTCAGCACCCACTCAGGCAGCAGGGTCAGCAACCAGAGGCAGGACGGTCAGCATCTAAACAGACAGCAGCGTCAGCACCCACACAGGCAGGAGGTCTGAAAACAACCAGACAGCAGGGTCAGCACACACACAGGCAACAGAGTCAGTACCCACATAGGCAGCAGGATCAGCACCCATACAGGCAGCAGGATCAGCACACAATAAGGCAGTAGGATCAGCAAAACTGCAGGCAGCCGGATTGGCATTTGCAAAGGCAGCAGGTTCAGCATCAACACAGGCAGCAGGATCAGCAACCATACTGGTAGCAGGATAGGCAACCACACTGGCAGCAGGGTCAGCAACCACACAGGCAGCAGAATCAGCACCCAAACAGGCAACAGGATCAGTACCCACACAGGCAGCAGGGTCAGCACACACACTGGGAGGAAGGATCAGCAAACACACAGGCAGCAGGGTCAGCACTCACACAGGCAGCAGGGTCATCACCCACACAGGCAGCAGGGTCAGCACCCACACAGGCAGCATGGGTCAGCACCCACACAGGCAGCATGGGTCAGCACCCACAAAGGCAGCAGGGTCAGCAACCACACAGGCAGCAGGGTCAGCAACTACACTGGCAGGAGGAGTAGCATCCACACAGGCAGCAGGATCAGCAACCACAATGGCAGCAGAATCAGCACATATGCAGGCAGCAGGATCAGTACACACACAGGAAGCAAGATCAGCACCCATACAGGCAGCAGGATCAACACCCACACAGGCAGCAGGATCAGCACACACACAGGTGACAATATCAGCAGCCACATAAGCAGGGTCAGAGCCACATAGGCAGCAGCAACAGCAAGGTCATTAGCAAGGTCAGTGCCCATACAGGCAGCAGGAACAGCAACCACACAGGTAGCAATATCAGCAGCCACACAAGCAGGGTCAGCACCCACACAAGAAGCAGGGTAAGCACCCCTGCAGGAAGCAGCATTGGCACTCACACAGGCAGGAGGGCAAAAACAGAAACAGACAGCAGGGACAGCACCCACACAGGCAGCAGGGTCAGCACCTACACAGGCAGCAGGGTCAGCAACCACACAGGCAGCAGGATCAGCGCACGTGCAGAAAGCAGGATCAGTACACACACAGGCAGCAAGATCAGCAACCACACAGGCAGGAGGATCAACACCCACACAGTCAGCAGGATCAGCAGCCACCCAAGCAGGGTTAGAGCCCACACAGGCAGCAGCAACAGCATGGTCAGCAGCAAGGTCAGCGCCCATACAGGCAGCAGGATCAGCACCCACACAGACAGGTGGGTCAGCACAGAAACACACAGCAGGTTCAGCACCCACACAAGCAGCAGGGTCAGCAGCAACACAGGCAGCAGGGTCAGCACCCACACAGGCAGCAGGGTCAGCACCCACACAGGCAGCAGGGTCAGCACCCACAAAGGCAGCAGGATCAGCAATCACACAGGCAGCAGGTTCAGCACCCACTCAGGCAGCAGGGTCTGCACCAACAGAAGCAGGACGATCAGCATCTAAACAGGTTGGAGGTCAGAAAACAACCAGGCAGCAGGATCAGCAACCACCCTGGCAGCAGGGGCAGCACCCACACAGGTAGCAGGGTCAGCACCCACACAGGCAGCAGGGTCAGCACCCACACAGGCAGCAGGGTCAGCACCCACACAGGTAGGAGGAGTATCATCCACACTGGCAGCAGGATCAGCACCCATGCAGGCAGCAGGATCAGCAAACCTGCAGGCAGCAGGATTGGCACCTGCACAGGCAGCAAGATCAACACCAACACTGTCAGCAGGATCAGCAACCACACAGTCAGCAGGATCAGCAACCACACTAGCAGCAGCGTTAGCACCGATACAGGCAGCCAGGATCACCAGCCACACAGGCAAGAGGAGTAGCATCCACACAGGCAGCAGGATTAGCACACATGCAAGCAGCAGGATCAGTACACACACAGGCAGCAAGATCAGCACCCACACAGGCAGCAGGATCAACACCTAAACAGGCAGCCGGATCAACACCCACACAGGCAGCAGGATCAGAAGCCACACAAGCAGTGTTAGTGCCCATACAGCAAGCAGGATCAGCAGCGATACAGACAGGTGGGTCAGCACAGAAACACACAGCAGAGTCAGCACCCACACATGCGGCAGAGTCAGCACCAACACAGGCAGCAGGGTCAGCACCCACAAAGGCAGCAGGATCAGCAATCACACAGGCAGCAGGCTCAGCACCCACTCAGGCATCAGGGTCTGCACCCACAGAATCAGGACAATCAGCATCTAAACAGACAGCAGCGTCAGCACCCACACAGGCAGGAGGTCAGAAAACAACAAGGCAGCAGGGTCAGCACCCACACAGGCAGCAGAGTCAGTATCCACACAGGCAGCAGAATCAGCATCAATAAAGGCAGCAGGATCCGCACCAGCACAGGCAGCAGGATAAGCGCCAACACAGTCAGCAGGATCAACAACCACACAGGCAGCAGGGTCAGCACTCACACAGGCAGCAGGGTCAGCACCCACATAGGCAGCACGGTCAGCAACCACACAGGCAGCAGGATCAGCAACCACACAAGCAGGTGAAGTAGCATCCACACAGGCAGGAGGAGTACCATCCACACAGGCAGGACGAGTAGCATCCACACAGGCAGCAGGATCAGCATCCATACAGGTAGCAGGATCAGCAAACCGGCAGGCAGCAGGATTGGCACCTGCACAGTCAGCAAGATCAGCACCAACACAGTCAGCAGGATCAGCAACCACACAGGCAAGAGGAGTAGCACCCACAAAGGCAGCAGGATCAGCAATCACACAGACAGCAGGCTCAGCACCCACTCAGGCATCAGGGTCTGCACCCACAGAATCAGGACAATCAGCATCTAAACAGACAGCAGCGTCAGCACCCACACAGGCAGGAGGTCAGAAAACAACAAGGCAGCAGGGTCAGCACCCACACAGGCAGCAGAGTCAGTATCCACACAGGCAGCAGAATCAGCATCAATAAAGGCAGCAGGATCCGCACCAGCACAGGCAGCAGGATAAGCGCCAACACAGTCAGCAGGATCAACAACCACACAGGCAGCAGGGTCAGCACTCACACAGGCAGCAGGGTCAGCACCCACATAGGCAGCACGGTCAGCACCCACACAGGCAGCAGGATCAGCAACCACACAAGCAGGTGGAGTAGCATCCACACAGGCAGGAGGAGTACCATCCACACAGGCAGGACGAGTAGCATCCACACAGGCAGCAGGATCAGCATCCATACAGGTAGCAGGATCAGCAAACCGGCAGGCAGCAGGATTGGCACCTGCACAGTCAGCAAGATCAGCACCAACACAGTCAGCAGGATCAGCAACCACACAGGCAAGAGGAGTAGCATCCACACAGGCAGCAGGATCAGCACACATGCAGGCAGCAGAATCAGTACACACACAGGCAGCAAGATCAGCACCCACACAGGCAGCAGGATCAACACCCACACAGGCAGCAGGTTCAGCACCCACTCAGGCATCTCGGTCTGCACCAACAGAAGCAGGACGATCAGCATCTAAACAGGCTGGAGGTCAGAAAACAACCAGGCAGCAGGATCAGCAACCACACTGGCAGCAGGGTAAGCACCCACACAGGCAGCAACGTCAGCACCCACACAGGCAGCTGTGTCAGCAACCACACAGGCAGGAGGAGTAGCATCCACACAGGGAGCAGGATCAGCACACATACAGGCAGCTGGATCAGCAAACCTGCAGGCAGCAGGATTGGCACCTGGACAGGCAGCAAGATCAACACCAACACTATCAGCAGGATCAGCAACCACACTGGCAGCAGCGTTAGCGCCGATACAGGCAGCCCGGATCACCAACCACAGAGGCAAGAGAAGTGGCATCCACACAGGCAGCAGGATCAGCACACATGCAGGAAGCAGGATCAGTCCACACACAGGCTGCAAGATCAGCACCCACACAGGCATCAGGAACAACACCTACACGGGGAGCCGGATCAACACCCATACAGGCAGCAGGATCAACACCCACACAGGCAGCAGGATCAGAAGCCACACAAGCAGTGTTAGTGCCCATACAGGCAGCAGGATCAGCACCAGTACAGACAGGTGGGTCAGCACAGACACATGCGGCAGAGTCAGCACCAACACAGGTAGCAGGATCAGCACCCACAAAGGCAGCAGGATCAGCAATCACACAGGCAGCAGGTTCTGCACCCACTCAGGCAGCAGGGTCTGCACCCACAGAAGCAGGACAATCAGCATCTAAACAGACAGCAGCGTCAGCACCCACACAGGCAGGAGGTCAGAAAACAACCAGGCAGCAGAGTCAGCACCCACACATGCAGCAGACTCAGTATCCACACAGGCAGCAGAATCAGCATCAATACAGGCAGCAGGATCCGCACCAGCACAGGCAGCAGGATCAGCGCCCACACAGTCAGCAGGATCAACAATCACACTGGCAGCAGGGTCAGCACTCACACAGGCAGCAGGGTCAGCACCCACACAGGCAGCAGGGTCAGCACCCACACAGGCAGCAGGATCAACACCTACACAGGCAGCAGGATCAACACCCACACAGGCAGCAGGATCAACACCCACACAGGCAGCAGGATCAACACCCACACAAGCAGGGTTAGTGCCCATACAGGCAGCAGGATCAGCACCCATACAGACAGGTGGGTCAGCACAGAAACACACAGCAGGGTCAGCACCCACACACGCAGCAGGGTCAGCAGCCACACATGCAACAGGGTCAGCACCCACACAGGCAGCAGGGTCAGCACCCACACAGGCAGCAGGATCAGCAATCACACAGGCAGCAGGTTCAGCACCCACACAGGCAGCTGGGTCAGCACCCACACAAGCAGGTGGAGTAGCATCCACACAGGCAGGAGGAGTAGCATCCACACAGGCAGCAGGATCAACACCCACACAGGCAGCAGGATCAGCAGCCACACAAGCAGGGTTAGAGCCCACACAGGCAGCAGCAACAGCATGGTCAGCAGCACGGTCAGCGCCCATACAGGCAGCAGGATCAGCACCCACACAGACAATGGCTCAGCAGAGAAACAGACAGCAGGATCAGCACCCACACACGCAGCAGGGTCAGCAGCAACACAGGCAGTAGGGTCAGCACCCACACAGGTAGCAGGGTCAACACCCACACAGGCAGCAGGGTCAGCAACCACACAGGCAGGAGGAGTAGACATCCACACAGGCAGCAGGATCAGCACACATACAGTCAGCTGGATCAGCAAACCTGCAGCCAGCAGGATTAGCACCTGCACAGGCAGCAAGATCAACACCAACACTGTCAGCAGGATCAGCAACCACACAGTCAGCAGGATCAGCAACCATACTGGCAGCAGCGTTAGCACCGATACAGGCAGCAGGATCACCAAACACACAGGCAAGAGGTGCAGCATCCACACAGGCAGCAGGATCAGCACACATGCAGGCAGCAGGATCAGTCCACACACAGGCAGCAAGATCAAAACCCACACATGCAGCAGGATCAACACCTACACAGGCAGCCGGATCAACACCCACACAAGCAGCAGGATCAACACCCACACAAGCAGCAGGATCAACACCCACACAGGCAGCAGGATCAGAACCAGGACAGATAGGTGGGTCAGCACAGAAACAGACAGCAGGATCAGCACCCACACATGCGGCAGAGTCAGCAACAACACAGGCAGCAGGATCAGCACACACAACGGCAGCAGGATCAGCAATCACACAGGCAGCAGGTTCTGTACCCACTCAAGCAGCAGGGTCTGCACCCACAGAAGCAGGACAATCAGCATCTAAACAGACAGCAGCGTCAGCACCCACACAGGCAGGAGGTCAGAAAACAACCAGGCAGCAGAGTCAGCACCCACACATGCAGCAGACTCAGTATCCACACAGGCAGCAGAATCAGCATCAATGCAGGCAGCAGGATCCGCACCAGCACAGGCAGCAGGATCAGCGCCCACACAGTCAGCAGGATCAACAATCACACTGGCAGCAGGGTCAGCACTCACACAGGCAGCAGGGTCAGCACCCACACAGGCAGCAGGGTCAGCACCCACACAGGCAGCAGGATCAGCAACCACACAGGCAGGAGGAGTAGCATCCACACAGGCAGGAGGAGTAGCATCCACACAGGCAGCAGGATCAGCACCCACAGAGGCAGCAGGATCAGCAAACCTGCAGGCAGCAGGATTGGCACCTGCACAGGCAGCAAGATCAGCACCAACACAGTCAGCCCGATCAGCAACCACACTGGCAGCAGCGTTAGCACTGACACAGGCAGCAGGATCAGCAACCACACAGGCAAGAGGAGTAGCATCCACACAGGCAGCAGGATCAGCAAACCTGCAGGCAGCAGGATTAGCACCTGCACAGGCAGCAAGATCAACACCAACACTGTCAGCAGGATCAGCAACCACACAGTCAGCAGGATCAGCAACCACACTGGCAGCAGCGTTAGCACCGATACAGGCAGCAGGATCACCAAACACACAGGCAAGAGGTGCAGCATCCACACAGGCAGCAGGATCAGCACACATGCAGGCAGCAGGATCAGTCCACACACAGGCAGCAAGATCAAAACCCACACATGCAGCAGGATCAACACCTACACAGGCAGCCGGATCAACACCCACACAAGCAGCAGGATCAACACCCACACAGGCAGCAGGATCAGAACCAGGACAGATAGGTGGGTCAGCACAGAAACAGACAGCAGGATCAGCACCCACACATGCGGCAGAGTCAGCAACAACACAGGCAGCAGGATCAGCACACACAACGGCAGCAGGATCAGCAATCACACAGGCAGCAGGTTCTGTACCCACTCAAGCAGCAGGGTCTGCACCCACAGAAGCAGGACAATCAGCATCTAAACAGACAGCAGCGTCAGCACCCACACAGGCAGGAGGTCAGAAAACAACCAGGCAGCAGAGTCAGCACCCACACATGCAGCAGACTCAGTATCCACACAGGCAGCAGAATCAGCATCAATACAGGCAGCAGGATCCGCACCAGCAAAGGCAGCAGGATCAGCGCCCACACAGTCAGCAGGATCAACAATCACACTGGCAGCAGGGTCAGCACTCACACAGGCAGCAGGGTCAGCACCCACACAGGCAGCAGGGTCAGCACCCACACAGGCAGCAGGATCAGCAACCACACAGGCAGGAGGAGTAGCATCCACACAGGCAGGAGGAGTAGCATCCACACAGGCAGCAGGATCAGCACCCACAGAGGCAGCAGGATCAGCAAACCTGCAGGCAGCAGGATTGGCACCTGCACAGGCAGCAAGATCAGCACCAACACAGTCAGCCCGATCAGCAACCACACTGGCAGCAGCGTTAGCACTGACACAGGCAGCAGGATCAGCAACCACACAGGCAAGAGGAGTAGCACCCACACAGGCAGCAGGATCAGCACACATGCAGGCAGCAGGATCAGTACACACACAGGCAGCAAGATCAGCATCCACAGAGGCAGCAGGATCAACACCTACAGAGGCAGCAGGATCAACACCCACACAGGCAGCAGGATCAACACCCACACAGGCAGCAGGATCAGCAATCACACAGGCAGCAGGTTCAGCACCCACACAGGCAGCTGGGTCAGCACCCACACAGGCAGGTGGAGTATCATCCACACAGGCAGGAGGAGTAGCATCCACACAGGCAGCAGGATCAACACCCACACAGGCAGCAGGATCAGCAGCCACACAAGCAGGGTTAGAGCCCACACAGGCAGCAGCAACAGCATGGTCAGCAGCACGGTCAGCGCCCATACAGGCAGCAGGATCAGCACCCACACAGACAATGGGTCAGCAGAGAAACAGACAGCAGGATCAGCACCCACACACGCAGCAGGGTCAGCAGCAACACAGGCAGTAGGGTCAGCACCCACACAGGTAGCAGGGTCAACACCCACACAGGCAGCAGGGTCAGCAACCACACAGGCAGGAGGAGTAGACATCCACACAGGCAGCAGGATCAGCACACATACAGTCAGCTGGATCAGCAAACCTGCAGCCAGCAGGATTAGCACCTGCACAGGCAGCAAGATCAACACCAACACTGTCAGCAGGATCAGCAACCACACAGTCAGCAGGATCAGCAACCACACTGGCAGCAGCGTTAGCACCGATACAGGCAGCAGGATCACCAAACACACAGGCAAGAGGTGCAGCATCCACACAGGCAGCAGGATCAGCACACATGCAGGCAGCAGGATCAGTCCACACACAGGCAGCAAGATCAAAACCCACACATGCAGCAGGATCAACACCTACACAGGCAGCCGGATCAACACCCACACAAGCAGCAGGATCAACACCCACACAAGCAGCAGGATCAACACCCACACAGGCAGCAGGATCAGAACCAGGACAGATAGGTGGGTCAGCACAGAAACAGACAGCAGGATCAGCACCCACACATGCGGCAGAGTCAGCAACAACACAGGCAGCAGGATCAGCACACACAACGGCAGCAGGATCAGCAATCACACAGGCAGCAGGTTCTGTACCCACTCAAGCAGCAGGGTCTGCACCCACAGAAGCAGGACAATCAGCATCTAAACAGACAGCAGCGTCAGCACCCACACAGGCAGGAGGTCAGAAAACAACCAGGCAGCAGAGTCAGCACCCACACATGCAGCAGACTCAGTATCCACACAGGCAGCAGAATCAGCATCAATGCAGGCAGCAGGATCCGCACCAGCACAGGCAGCAGGATCAGCGCCCACACAGTCAGCAGGATCAACAATCACACTGGCAGCAGGGTCAGCACTCACACAGGCAGCAGGGTCAGCACCCACACAGGCAGCAGGGTCAGCACCCACACAGGCAGCAGGATCAGCAACCACACAGGCAGGAGGAGTAGCATCCACACAGGCAGGAGGAGTAGCATCCACACAGGCAGCAGGATCAGCACCCACAGAGGCAGCAGGATCAGCAAACCTGCAGGCAGCAGGATTGGCACCTGCACAGGCAGCAAGATCAGCACCAACACAGTCAGCCCGATCAGCAACCACACTGGCAGCAGCGTTAGCACTGACACAGGCAGCAGGATCAGCAACCACACAGGCAAGAGGAGTAGCATCCACACAGGCAGCAGGATCAGCAAACCTGCAGGCAGCAGGATTAGCACCTGCACAGGCAGCAAGATCAACACCAACACTGTCAGCAGGATCAGCAACCACACAGTCAGCAGGATCAGCAACCACACTGGCAGCAGCGTTAGCACCGATACAGGCAGCAGGATCACCAAACACACAGGCAAGAGGTGCAGCATCCACACAGGCTGCAGGATCAGCACACATGCAGGCAGCAGGATCAGTCCACACACAGGCAGCAAGATCAAAACCCACACATGCAGCAGGATCAACACCTACACAGGCAGCCGGATCAACACCCACACAAGCAGCAGGATCAACACCCACACAGGCAGCAGGATCAGAACCAGGACAGATAGGTGGGTCAGCACAGAAACAGACAGCAGGATCAGCACCCACACATGCGGCAGAGTCAGCAACAACACAGGCAGCAGGATCAGCACACACAACGGCAGCAGGATCAGCAATCACACAGGCAGCAGGTTCTGTACCCACTCAAGCAGCAGGGTCTGCACCCACAGAAGCAGGACAATCAGCATCTAAACAGACAGCAGCGTCAGCACCCACACAGGCAGGAGGTCAGAAAACAACCAGGCAGCAGAGTCAGCACCCACACATGCAGCAGACTCAGTATCCACACAGGCAGCAGAATCAGCATCAATACAGGCAGCAGGATCCGCACCAGCACAGGCAGCAGGATCAGCGCCCACACAGTCAGCAGGATCAACAATCACACTGGCAGCAGGGTCAGCACTCACACAGGCAGCAGGGTCAGCACCCACACAGGCAGCAGGGTCAGCACCCACACAGGCAGCAGGATCAGCAACCACACAGGCAGGAGGAGTAGCATCCACACAGGCAGGAGGAGTAGCATCCACACAGGCAGCAGGATCAGCACCCACAGAGGCAGCAGGATCAGCAAACCTGCAGGCAGCAGGATTGGCACCTGCACAGGCAGCAAGATCAGCACCAACACAGTCAGCCCGATCAGCAACCACACTGGCAGCAGCGTTAGCACTGACACAGGCAGCAGGATCAGCAACCACACAGGCAAGAGGAGTAGCATCCACACAGGCAGCAGGATCAGCACACATGCAGGCAGCAGGATCAGTACACACACAGGCAGCAAGATCAGCATCCACACAGGCAGCAGGATCAACACCTACACAGGCAGCAGGATCAACACCCACACAGGCAGCAGGATCAACACCCACACAGGCAGCAGGATCAGCAATCACACAGGCAGCAGGTTCAGCACCCACACAGGCAGCTGGGTCAGCACCCACACAGGCAGGTGGAGTATCATCCACACAGGCAGGAGGAGTAGCATCCACACAGGCAGCAGGATCAACACCCACACAGGCAGCAGGACCAGCAGCCACACAAGCAGGGTTAGAGCCCACACAGGCAGCAGCAACAGCATGGTCAGCAGCACGGTCAGCGCCCATACAGGCAGCAGGATTAGCACCCACACAGACAATGGGTCAGCAGAGAAACAGACAGCAGGATCAGCACCCACACACGCAGCAGGGTCAGCAGCAACACAGGCAGCAGGGTCAGCACCCACACAGGCAGCAGGGTCAGCAACCACACAGGCAGGAGGAGTAGACATCCACACAGGCAGCAGGATCAGCACACATACAGGCAGCTGAATCAGCAAACCTGCAGGCAGCAGGATTAGCACCTGCACAGGCAGCAAGATCAACACCAACACTGTCAGCAGGATCAGCAACCACACAGTCAGCAGGATCAGCAACCACACTGGCAGCAGCGTTAGCACCGATACAGGCAGCAGGATCACCAACCACACAGGCAAGAGGTGCAGCATCCACACAGGCAGCAGGATCAGCACCCACACATGCAGCAGGATCAACACCTACACAGGCAGCAGGATCAACACCCACACAAGCATCAGGATCAACACCTACACAGGCAGCAGGATCAACACCCACACAAGCATCAGGATCAACACCTACACAGGCAGCAGGATCAGAAGCCACATAAGCAGTGTTAGTGCCCATACAGGCAGCAGGATCAGCACCCATACAGACAGGTGGGTCAGCACAGAAACACACAACAGAGTCAGCACCCACACATGCGGCAGAGTCAGCACCAACACAGACAGCAGAGTCAGCACCCACACAGGCAGGAGGTCAGAAAACAACCAGGAAGCAGGGTCAGCATCCACACAGGCAACAGGATCTGCACCAGCACAGGCAGCAGGATCAGCACCAACACAGTTAGCAGGATCAACAACCACACTGGCAGCAGGGTCAGCACTCACACAGGCAGCAGGATCAGCACCCACACTGGCAGCAGGGTCAGCACTCACACAGGCAGCCCGATCAGCAACCACACTGGCAGCAGCGTTAGCACTGACACAGGCAGCAGGATCAGCAACCACACAGGCAAGAGGAGTACCATCCACACAGGCAGCAGGATCAGCACACATGCAGGCAGCAGGATCAGTACACACACAGGCAGCAAGATCAGCATCCACACAGGCAGCAGGATCAACACCTACACAGGCAGCAGGATCAACACCTACACAGGCAGCAGGATCAACACCCACACAGGCAGCAGGATCAACACCCACACAGGCAGCAGGATCAGCAATCACACAGGCAGCAGGTTCAGCACCCACACAGGCAGCTGGGTCAGCACCCACACAGGCAGGTGGAGTATCATCCACACAGGCAGGAGGAGTAGCATCCACACAGGCAGCAGGATCAACACCCACACAGGCAGCAGGACTAGCAGCCACACAAGCAGGGTTAGAGCCCACACAGGCAGCAGCAACAGCATGGTCAGCAGCACGGTCAGCGCCCATACAGGCAGCAGGATCAGCACCCACACAGACAATGGGTCAGCAGAGAAACAGACAGCAGGATCAGCACCCACACACGCAGCAGGGTCAGCAGCAACACAGGCAGCAGGGTCAGCACCCACACAGGCAGCAGGGTCAGCAACCACACAGGCAGGAGGAGTAGACATCCACACAGGCAGCAGGATCAGCACACATACAGGCAGCTGGATCAGCAAACCTGCAGGCAGCAGGATTAGCACCTGGACAGGCAGCAAGATCAACACCAACACTGTCAGCAGGATCAGCAACCACACAGTCAGCAGGATCAGCAACCACACTGGCAGCAGCGTTAGCACCGATACAGGCAGCAGGATCACCAACCACACAGGCAAGAGGTGCAGTATCCACACAGGCAGCAGGATCAGCACACATGCAGGCAGCAGGATCAGTCCACACACAGGCAGCAAGATCAGCACCCACACATGCAGCAGGATCAACACCTACACAGGCAGCCGGATCAACACCCACACAAGCATCAGGATCAACACCCATACAGGCAGCAGGATCAGCACACAATAAGGCAGCAGGATCAGCAAAACTGCAGGCAGCAGCATTGTCACCTGCACAGGCAGCAGGATCAGCACCAACAAAGGCAGCAGGATCAGCACCAACACAGGCAGCAGGATCAGCAACCGTACGGGTAGCAGGATAGGCAACCACACTGGCAGCAGGGTCAGCACTCACACAGACAGCATGCGTCAGCAACCACACAGGCAGCAGAATCAGCACCCAAAGAGGCAAAAGGATCAGCACCCACACAGGCAGCAGGGTCAGCACACACACAGGGGGGAAGGATCGGCAAACACGCAGGCAGCAGGATCAGCACCCACACAGGCAGCAGGGTCAGCAACCACACAGGCAGCAGGGTCAGCAACTACACTGGCAGGAGGAGTAGCATCCACACAGGCAGCAGGATCAGCAACCACAAAGGCAGCAGGGTCAGCACATGTGCAGGCAGCAGAATCAGTACACACACAGGCAGCAAGATCAGCACCCATACAGGCAGCAGGATCATCACCCACACAGGCAGCAGGATCAGCACCCACACAGGTAACAATACCAGCAGCCACACAGGCAGGGTCAGAGCCCACATAGATAGCAGCAACAGCAAGGTCATTAGCAAGGTCAGTGCCCTTCCAGGCAGCAGGAACAGCAACCACACAGGTAGCAATATCATCAGCCACACAAGCAGGGGCAGCACCCACACAGGCAGCAGAGTAAGCACCCCTGCAGGAAGCAGCATTGGCACCCACACAGGCAGGAGGGCCAAAACAGAAACAGACAGCAGGGTCAGCACCCACACAGGGAGGAGGTTAGCACACACACAGGCAGCAGGGTCAGCTCCCACACAGGCAACAGGATCAGCACCAACAGAGGCAACAGGATCAGCAACCACATAGGCAGCAGGATCAGCATCAACAGAGGCAATCGGATCAGCACCCACACAGGCAGCAGGGTCAGCACACACACAGGGAGCAGATTAGCAACCAGACAGGCAGCAGGGTCAGCACACATACAGGGAGCAGGATCAGCCAAAACACAGGCAGCAAGGTCAGCATTCACAAAGGCAGCAGGATTGGTACCCACACAGTCAGGAGGGCAAGCACAGTAACAGACAGCAGGGTCAGCTCCCACACAGGCAACAGGATCAGCACCAACAGAGGCCACAAGGATCAGCAACGACATAGGCAGCAGGATCAGGAACAACACAGGCAGCAGGATCAGCACCCACAAAGGCAGCAGGATCAGCAATCACACAGGCAGCAGGGTCAGCACCCACTCAGGCGTCAGGGTCTGCACCCACAGAAGCAGGACAATCAGCATCTAAACAGACAGCAGCGTCAGCACCCACACAGGCAGGAGGTCAGAAAACAACAAGGCAGCAGGGTCAGCACCCACACAGGCAGCAGAGTCAGTATCCACACCAGCAGCAGAATCAGCACCAATACAGGCAGCAGGATCCGCACCAGCACAGGCAGCAGGATCAGCACCAACACAGTCAGCAGGATCAACAACCACACTGGCAGCAGGGTCAGCACTCACACAGGCAGCAGGGTCAGCAGCCACACAGGCAGCAGGGTCAGCACCCACACAGGCAGCAGGATCAGCAACCACACAGGCAGGAGGAGTAGCATCCACACAGGCAGGAGGAGTAGCATCCACACAGGCAGCAGGATCAGCACCCATACAGGCAGCAGGATCTGCAAACCTGCAGGCAGCAGGATTGGCACCTGCACAGGCATCAAGATCAGCACCAACACAGGCAGCAGGATCAGCACCAACACAGGCAGCAGGATCAGCAACCGTACGGGTAGCAGGATAGGCAACCACAC
The DNA here is from genome assembly GCF_017639515.1 of Carcharodon carcharias. Lineage (NCBI taxonomy): Eukaryota > Metazoa > Chordata > Chondrichthyes > Lamniformes > Lamnidae > Carcharodon > Carcharodon carcharias. Next base: position 82,750,250 of record NC_054473.1, read on the forward strand.
TGGCAGCAGGGTCAGCACTCACACAGACAGCATGCGTCAGCAACCACACAGGCAGCAGAATCAGCACCCAAAGAGGCAAAAGGATCAGTACCCACACAGGCAGCAGGGTCAGCACACACACAGGGGGGAAGGATCGGCAAACACGCAGGCAGCAGGATCAGCACCCACACAGGCAGCAGGGTCAGCAACCACACAGGCAGCAGGGTCAGCAACTACACTGGCAGGAGGAGTAGCATCCACACAGGCAGCAGGATCAGCAACCACAAAGGCAGCAGGGTCAGCACATGTGCAGGCAGCAGAATCAGTACACACACAGGCAGCAAGATCAGCACCCATACAGGCAGCAGGATCATCACCCACACAGGCAGCAGGATCAGCACCCACACAGGTAACAATACCAGCAGCCACACAGGCAGGGTCAGAGCCCACATAGATAGCAGCAACAGCAAGGTCATTAGCAAGGTCAGTGCCCTTCCAGGCAGCAGGAACAGCAACCACACAGGTAGCAATATCATCAGCCACACAAGCAGGGGCAGCACCCACACAGGCAGCAAAGTAAGCACCCCTGCAGGAAGCAGCATTGGCACCCACACAGGCAGGAGGGCCAAAACAGAAACAGACAGCAGGGTCAGCACCCACACAGGGAGGAGGTTAGCACACACACAGGCAGCAGGGTCAGCTCCCACACAGGCAACAGGATCAGCACCAACAGAGGCAACAGGATCAGCAACCACATAGGCAGCAGGATCAGCATCAACAGAGGCAATCGGATCAGCACCCACACAGGCAGCAGGGTCAGCACACACACAGGGAGCAGATTAGCAACCAGACAGGCAGCAGGGTCAGCACACATACAGGGAGCAGGATCAGCCAAAACACAGGCAGCAAGGTCAGCATTCACAAAGGCAGCAGGATTGGTACCCACACAGTCAGGAGGGCAAGCACAGTAACAGACAGCAGGGTCAGCTCCCACACAGGCAACAGGATCAGCACCAACAGAGGCCACAAGGATCAGCAACGACATAGGCAGCAGGATCAGGAACAACACAGGCAGCAGGATCAGCACCCACAAAGGCAGCAGGATCAGCAATCACACAGGCAGCAGGGTCAGCACCCACTCAGGCGTCAGGGTCTGCACCCACAGAAGCAGGACAATCAGCATCTAAACAGACAGCAGCGTCAGCACCCACACATGCAGGAGGTCAGAAAACAACAAGGCAGCAGGGTCAGCACCCACACAGGCAGCAGAGTCAGTATCCACACCAGCAGCAGAATCAGCACCAATACAGGCAGCAGTATCCGCACCAGCACAGGCAGCAGGATCAGCACCAACACAGTCAGCAGGATCAACAACCACACTGGCAGCAGGGTCAGCACTCACACAGGCAGCAGGGTCAGCAGCCACACAGGCAGCAGGGTCAGCACCCACACAGGCAGCAGGATCAGCAACCACACAGGCAGGAGGAGTAGCATCCACACAGGCAGGAGGAGTAGCATCCACACAGGCAGCAGGATCAGCACCCATACAGGCAGCAGGATCTGCAAACCTGCAGGCAGCAGGATTGGCACCTGCACAGGCATCAAGATCAGCACCAACACAGGCAGCAGGATCAGCACCAACACAGGCAGCAGGATCAGAAGCCACATAAGCAGTGTTAGTGCCCATACAGGCAGCAGGATCAGCACCCATACAGACAGGTGGGTCAGCACAGAAACACACAACAGAGTCAGCACCCACACATGCGGCAGAGTCAGCACCAACACAGACAGCAGAGTCAGCACCCACACAGGCAGGAGGTCAGAAAACAACCAGGAAGCAGGGTCAGCATCCACACAGGCAACAGGATCTGCACCAGCACAGGCAGCAGGATCAGCACCAACACAGTTAGCAGGATCAACAACCACACTGGCAGCAGGGTCAGCACTCACACAGGCAGCAGGATCAGCACCCACACTGGCAGCAGGGTCAGCACTCACACAGGCAGCCTGATCAGCAACCACACTGGCAGCAGCGTTAGCACTGACACAGGCAGCAGGATCAGCAACCACACAGGCAAGAGGAGTACCATCCACACAGGCAGCAGGATCAGCACACATGCAGGCAGCAGGATCAGTACACACACAGGCAGCAAGATCAGCATCCACACAGGCAGCAGGATCAACACCTACACAGGCAGCAGGATCAACACCTACACAGGCAGCAGGATCAACACCCACACAGGCAGCAGGATCAACACCCACACAGGCAGCAGGATCAGCAATCACACAGGCAGCAGGTTCAGCACCCACACAGGCAGCTGGGTCAGCACCCACACAGGCATGTGGAGTATCATCCACACAGGCAGGAGGAGTAGCATCCACACAGGCAGCAGGATCAACACCCACACAGGCAGCAGGACTAGCAGCCACACAAGCAGGGTTAGAGCCCACACAGGCAGCAGCAACAGCATGGTCAGCAGCACGGTCAGCGCCCATACAGGCAGCAGGATCAGCACCCACACAGACAATGGGTCAGCAGAGAAACAGACAGCAGGATCAGCACCCACACACGCAGCAGGGTCAGCAGCAACACAGGCAGCAGGGTCAGCACCCACACAGGCAGCAGGGTCAGCAACCACACAGGCAGGAGGAGTAGACATCCACACAGGCAGCAGGATCAGCACACATACAGGCAGCTGGATCAGCAAACCTGCAGGCAGCAGGATTAGCACCTGGACAGGCAGCAAGATCAACACCAACACTGTCAGCAGGATCAGCAACCACACAGTCAGCAGGATCAGCAACCACACTGGCAGCAGCGTTAGCACCGATACAGGCAGCAGGATCACCAACCACACAGGCAAGAGGTGCAGTATCCACACAGGCAGCAGGATCAGCACACATGCAGGCAGCAGGATCAGTCCACACACAGGCAGCAAGATCAGCACCCACACATGCAGCAGGATCAACACCTACACAGGCAGCCGGATCAACACCCACACAAGCATCAGGATCAACACCCATACAGGCAGCAGGATCAGCACACAATAAGGCAGCAGGATCAGCAAAACTGCAGGCAGCAGCATTGTCACCTGCACAGGCAGCAGGATCAGCACCAACACAGGCAGCAGGATCAGCACCAACACAGGCAGCAGGATCAGCAACCGTACGGGTAGCAGGATAGGCAACCACACTGGCAGCAGGGTCAGCACTCACACAGACAGCATGCGTCAGCAACCACACAGGCAGCAGAATCAGCACCCAAAGAGGCAAAAGGATCAGCACCCACACAGGCAGCAGGGTCAGCACACACACAGGGGGGAAGGATCGGCAAACACGCAGGCAGCAGGATCAGCACCCACACAGGCAGCAGGGTCAGCAACCACACAGGCAGCAGGGTCAGCAACTACACTGGCAGGAGGAGTAGCATCCACACAGGCAGCAGGATCCGCAACCACAAAGGCAGCAGGGTCAGCACATGTGCAGGCAGCAGAATCAGTACACACACAGGCAGCAAGATCAGCACCCATACAGGCAGCAGGATCATCACCCACACAGGCAGCAGGATCAGCACCCACACAGGTAACAATACCAGCAGCCACACAGGCAGGGTCAGAGCCCACATAGATAGCAGCAACAGCAAGGTCATTAGCAAGGTCAGTGCCCTTCCAGGCAGCAGGAACAGCAACCACACAGGTAGCAATATCATCAGCCACACAAGCAGGGGCAGCACCCACACAGGCAGCAGAGTAAGCACCCCTGCAGGAAGCAGCATTGGCACCCACACAGGGAGGAGGTTAGCACACACACAGGCAGCAGGGTCAGCTCCCACACAGGCAACAGGATCAGCACCAACAGAGGCAACAGGATCAGCAACCACATAGGCAGCAGGATCAGCATCAACAGAGGCAATCGGATCAGCACCCACACAGGCAGCAGGGTCAGCACACACACAGGGAGCAGATTAGCAACCAGACAGGCAGCAGGGTCAGCACACATACAGGGAGCAGGATCAGCCAAAACACAGGCAGCAAGGTCAGCATTCACAAAGGCAGCAGGATTGGTACCCACACAGTCAGGAGGGCAAGCACAGTAACAGACAGCAGGGTCAGCTCCCACACAGGCAACAGGATCAGCACCAACAGAGGCCACAAGGATCAGCAACGACATAGGCAGCAGGATCAGGAACAACACAGGCAGCAGGATCAGCACCCACAAAGGCAGCAGGATCAGCAATCACACAGGCAGCAGGGTCAGCACCCACTCAGGCGTCAGGGTCTGCACCCACAGAAGCAGGACAATCAGCATCTAAACAGACAGCAGCGTCAGCACCCACACAGGCAGGAGGTCAGAAAACAACAAGGCAGCAGGGTCAGCACCCACACAGGCAGCAGAGTCAGTATCCACACCAGCAGCAGAATCAGCACCAATACAGGCAGCAGGATCCGCACCAGCACAGGCAGCAGGATCAGCACCAACACAGTCAGCAGGATCAACAACCACACTGGCAGCAGGGTCAGCACTCACACAGGCAGCAGGGTCAGCAGCCACACAGGCAGCAGGGTCAGCACCCACACAGGCAGCAGGATCAGCAACCACACAGGCAGGAGGAGTAGCATCCACACAGGCAGGAGGAGTAGCATCCACACAGGCAGCAGGATCAGCACCCATACAGGCAGCAGGATCTGCAAACCTGCAGGCAGCAGGATTGGCACCTGCACAGGCATCAAGATCAGCACCAACACAGGCAGCAGGATCAGCACCAACACAGGCAGCAGGATCAGCAACCGTACGGGTAGCAGGATAGGCAACCACACTGGCAGCAGGGTCAGCACTCACACAGACAGCATGCGTCAGCAACCACACAGGCAGCAGAATCAGCACCCAAAGAGGCAAAAGGATCAGTACCCACACAGGCAGCAGGGTCAGCACACACACAGGGGGGAAGGATCGGCAAACACGCAGGCAGCAGGATCAGCACCCACACAGGCAGCAGGGTCAGCAACCACACAGGCAGCAGGGTCAGCAACTACACTGGCAGGAGGAGTAGCATCCACACAGGCAGCAGGATCAGCAACCACAAAGGCAGCAGGGTCAGCACATGTGCAGGCAGCAGAATCAGTACACACACAGGCAGCAAGATCAGCACCCATACAGGCAGCAGGATCATCACCCACACAGGCAGCAGGATCAGCACCCACACAGGTAACAATACCAGCAGCCACACAGGCAGGGTCAGAGCCCACATAGATAGCAGCAACAGCAAGGTCATTAGCAAGGTCAGTGCCCTTCCAGGCAGCAGGAACAGCAACCACACAGGTAGCAATATCATCAGCCACACAAGCAGGGGCAGCACCCACACAGGCAGCAAAGTAAGCACCCCTGCAGGAAGCAGCATTGGCACCCACACAGGCAGGAGGGCCAAAACAGAAACAGACAGCAGGGTCAGCACCCACACAGGGAGGAGGTTAGCACACACACAGGCAGCAGGGTCAGCTCCCACACAGGCAACAGGATCAGCACCAACAGAGGCAACAGGATCAGCAACCACATAGGCAGCAGGATCAGCATCAACAGAGGCAATCGGATCAGCACCCACACAGGCAGCAGGGTCAGCACACACACAGGGAGCAGATTAGCAACCAGACAGGCAGCAGGGTCAGCACACATACAGGGAGCAGGATCAGCCAAAACACAGGCAGCAAGGTCAGCATTCACAAAGGCAGCAGGATTGGTACCCACACAGTCAGGAGGGCAAGCACAGTAACAGACAGCAGGGTCAGCTCCCACACAGGCAACAGGATCAGCACCAACAGAGGCCAGCGGATTAGCACCTGGACAGGCAGCAAGATCAACACCAACACTGTCAGCAGGATCAGCAACCACACAGTCAGCAGGATCAGCAACCACACTGGCAGCAGCGTTAGCACCGATACAGGCAGCAGGATCACCAACCACACAGGCAAGAGGTGCAGTATCCACACAGGCAGCAGGATCAGCACACATGCAGGCAGCAGGATCAGTCCACACACAGGCAGCAAGATCAGCACCCACACATGCAGCAGGATCAACACCTACACAGGCAGCCGGATCAACACCCACACAAGCATCAGGATCAACACCCATACAGGCAGCAGGATCAGCACACAATAAGGCAGCAGGATCAGCAAAACTGCAGGCAGCAGCATTGTCACCTGCACAGGCAGCAGGATCAGCACCAACAAAGGCAGCAGGATCAGCACCAACACAGGCAGCAGGATCAGCAAACCGTACGGGTAGCAGGATAGGCAACCACACTGGCAGCAGGGTCAGCACTCACACAGACAGCATGCGTCAGCAACCACACAGGCAGCAGAATCAGCACCCAAAGAGGCAAAAGGATCAGCACCCACACAGGCAGCAGGGTCAGCACACACACAGGGGGGAAGGATCGGCAAACACGCAGGCAGCAGGATCAGCACCCACACAGGCAGCAGGGTCAGCAACCACACAGGCAGCAGGGTCAGCAACTACACTGGCAGGAGGAGTAGCATCCACACAGGCAGCAGGATCAGCAACCACAAAGGCAGCAGGGTCAGCACATGTGCAGGCAGCAGAATCAGTACACACACAGGCAGCAAGATCAGCACCCATACAGGCAGCAGGATCATCACCCACACAGGCAGCAGGATCAGCACCCACACAGGTAACAATACCAGCAGCCACACAGGCAGGGTCAGAGCCCACATAGATAGCAGCAACAGCAAGGTCATTAGCAAGGTCAGTGCCCTTCCAGGCAGCAGGAACAGCAACCACACAGGTAGCAATATCATCAGCCACACAAGCAGGGGCAGCACCCACACAGGCAGCAGAGTAAGCACCCCTGCAGGAAGCAGCATTGGCACCCACACAGGCAGGAGGGCCAAAACAGAAACAGACAGCAGGGTCAGCACCCACACAGGGAGGAGGTTAGCACACACACAGGCAGCAGGGTCAGCTCCCACACAGGCAACAGGATCAGCACCAACAGAGGCAACAGGATCAGCAACCACATAGGCAGCAGGATCAGCATCAACAGAGGCAATCGGATCAGCACCCACACAGGCAGCAGGGTCAGCACACACACAGGGAGCAGATTAGCAACCAGACAGGCAGCAGGGTCAGCACACATACAGGGAGCAGGATCAGCCAAAACACAGGCAGCAAGGTCAGCATTCACAAAGGCAGCAGGATTGGTACCCACACAGTCAGGAGGGCAAGCACAGTAACAGACAGCAGGGTCAGCTCCCACACAGGCAACAGGATCAGCACCAACAGAGGCCACAAGGATCAGCAACGACATAGGCAGCAGGATCAGGAACAACACAGGCAGCAGGATCAGCACCCACAAAGGCAGCAGGATCAGCAATCACACAGGCAGCAGGGTCAGCACCCACTCAGGCAGCAGGGTCTGCACCCACAGAAGCAGGACAATCAGCATCTAAACAGACAGCAGCGTCAGCACCCACACAGGCAGGAGGTCAGAAAACAACAAGGCAGCAGGGTCAGCACCCACACAGGCAGCAGAGTCAGTATCCACACCAGCAGCAGAATCAGCACCAATACAGGCAGCAGGATCCGCACCAGCACAGGCAGCAGGATCAGCACCAACACAGTCAGCAGGATCAACAACCACACTGGCAGCAGGGTCAGCACTCACACAGGCAGCAGGGTCAGCAGCCACACAGGCAGCAGGGTCAGCACCCACACAGGCAGCAGGATCAGCAACCACACAGGCAGGAGGAGTAGCATCCACACAGGCAGGAGGAGTAGCATCCACACAGGCAGCAGGATCAGCACCCATACAGGCAGCAGGATCTGCAAAACTGCAGGCAGCAGGATTGGCACCTGCACAGGCATCAAGATCAGCACCAACACAGGCAGCAGGATCAGCACCAACACAGGCAGCAGGATCAGCAACCGTACGGGTAGCAGGATAGGCAACCACACTGGCAGCAGGGTCAGCACTCACACAGACAGCATGCGTCAGCAACCACACAGGCAGCAGAATCAGCACCCAAAGAGGCAAAAGGATCAGTACCCACACAGGCAGCAGGGTCAGCACACACACAGGGGGGAAGGATCGGCAAACACGCAGGCAGCAGGATCAGCACCCACACAGGCAGCAGGGTCAGCAACCACACAGGCAGCAGGGTCAGCAACTACACTGGCAGGAGGAGTAGCATCCACACAGGCAGCAGGATCAGCAACCACAAAGGCAGCAGGGTCAGCACATGTGCAGGCAGCAGAATCAGTACACACACAGGCAGCAAGATCAGCACCCATACAGGCAGCAGGATCATCACCCACACAGGCAGCAGGATCAGCACCCACACAGGTAACAATACCAGCAGCCACACAGGCAGGGTCAGAGCCCACATAGATAGCAGCAACAGCAAGGTCATTAGCAAGGTCAGTGCCCTTCCAGGCAGCAGGAACAGCAACCACACAGGTAGCAATATCATCAGCCACACAAGCAGGGGCAGCACCCACACAGGCAGCAGAGTAAGCACCCCTGCAGGAAGCAGCATTGGCACCCACACAGGCAGGAGGGCCAAAACAGAAACAGACAGCAGGGTCAGCACCCACACAGGGAGGAGGTTAGCACACACACAGGCAGCAGGGTCAGCTCCCACACAGGCAACAGGATCAGCACCAACAGAGGCAACAGGATCAGCAACCACATAGGCAGCAGGATCAGCATCAACAGAGGCAATCGGATCAGCACCCACACAGGCAGCAGGGTCAGCACACACACAGGGAGCAGATTAGCAACCAGACAGGCAGCAGGGTCAGCACACATACAGGGAGCAGGATCAGCCAAAACACAGGCAGCAAGGTCAGCATTCACAAAGGCAGCAGGATTGGTACCCACACAGTCAGGAGGGCAAGCACAGTAACAGACAGCAGGGTCAGCTCCCACACAGGCAACAGGATCAGCACCAACAGAGGCCACAAGGATCAGCAACGACATAGGCAGCAGGATCAGGAACAACACAGGCAGCAGGATCAGCACCCACAAAGGCAGCAGGATCAGCAATCACACAGGCAGCAGGGTCAGCACCCACTCAGGCGTCAGGGTCTGCACCCACAGAAGCAGGACAATCAGCATCTAAACAGACAGCAGCGTCAGCACCCACACAGGCAGGAGGTCAGAAAACAACAAGGCAGCAGGGTCAGCACCCACACAGGCAGCAGAGTCAGTATCCACACCAGCAGCAGAATCAGCACCAATACAGGCAGCAGGATCCGCACCTGCACAGGCAGCAGGATCAGCACCAACACAGTCAGCAGGATCAACAACCACACTGGCAGCAGGGTCAGCACTCACACAGGCAGCAGGGTCAGCAGCCACACAGGCAGCAGGGTCAGCACCCACACAGGCAGCAGGATCAGCAACCACACAGGCAGGAGGAGTAGCATCCACACAGGCAGGAGGAGTAGCATCCACACAGGCAGCAGGATCAGCACCCATACAGGCAGCAGGATCTGCAAACCTTGCAGGCAGCAGGATTGGCACCTGCACAGGCATCAAGATCAGCACCAACACAGGCAGCAGGATCAGCACCAACACAGGCAGCAGGATCAGCAACCGTACGGGTAGCAGGATAGGCAACCACACTGGCAGCAGGGTCAGCACTCACACAGACAGCATGCGTCAGCAACCACACAGGCAGCAGAATCAGCACCCAAAGAGGCAAAAGGATCAGTACCCACACAGGCAGCAGGGTCAGCACACACACAGGGGGGAAGGATCGGCAAACACGCAGGCAGCAGGATCAGCACCCACACAGGCAGCAGGGTCAGCAACCACACAGGCAGCAGGGTCAGCAACTACACTGGCAGGAGGAGTAGCATCCACACAGGCAGCAGGATCAGCAACCACAAAGGCAGCAGGGTCAGCACATGTGCAGGCAGCAGAATCAGTACACACACAGGCAGCAAGATCAGCACCCATACAGGCAGCAGGATCATCACCCACACAGGCAGCAGGATCAGCACCCACACAGGTAACAATACCAGCAGCCACACAGGCAGGGTCAGAGCCCACATAGATAGCAGCAACAGCAAGGTCATTAGCAAGGTCAGTGCCCTTCCAGGCAGCAGGAACAGCAACCACACAGGTAGCAATATCATCAGCCACACAAGCAGGGGCAGCACCCACACAGGCAGCAGAGTAAGCACCCCTGCAGGAAGCAGCATTGGCACCCACACAGGCAGGAGGGCCAAAACAGAAACAGACAGCAGGGTCAGCACCCACACAGGGAGGAGGTTAGCACACACACAGGCAGCAGGGTCAGCTCCCACACAGGCAACAGGATCAGCACCAACAGAGGCAACAGGATCAGCAACCACATAGGCAGCAGGATCAGCATCAACAGAGGCAATCGGATCAGCACCCACACAGGCAGCAGGGTCAGCACACACACAGGGAGCAGATTAGCAACCAGACAGGCAGCAGGGTCAGCACACATACAGGGAGCAGGATCAGCCAAAACACAGGCAGCAAGGTCAGCATTCACAAAGGCAGCAGGATTGGTACCCACACAGTCAGGAGGGCAAGCACAGTAACAGACAGCAGGGTCAGCTCCCACACAGGCAACAGGATCAGCACCAACAGAGGCCACAAGGATCAGCAACGACATAGGCAGCAGGATCAGGAACAACACAGGCAGCAGGATCAGCACCCACAAAGGCAGCAGGATCAGCAATCACACAGGCAGCAGGGTCAGCACCCACTCAGGCGTCAGGGTCTGCACCCACAGAAGCAGGACAATCAGCATCTAAACAGACAGCAGCGTCAGCACCCACACAGGCAGGAGGTCAGAAAACAACAAGGCAGCAGGGTCAGCACCCACACAGGCAGCAGAGTCAGTATCCACACCAGCAGCAGAATCAGCACCAATACAGGCAGCAGTATCCGCACCAGCACAGGCAGCAGGATCAGCACCAACACAGTCAGCAGGATCAACAACCACACTGGCAGCAGGGTCAGCACTCACACAGGCAGCAGGGTCAGCAGCCACACAGGCAGCAGGGTCAGCACCCACACAGGCAGCAGGATCAGCAACCACACAGGCAGGAGGAGTAGCATCCACACAGGCAGGAGGAGTAGCATCCACACAGGCAGCAGGATCAGCACCCATACAGGCAGCAGGATCTGCAAACTTGCAGGCAGCAGGATTGGCACCTGCACAGGCATCAAGATCAGCACCAACACAGGCAGCAGGATCAGCACCAACACAGGCAGCAGGATCAGCAACCGTACGGGTAGCAGGATAGGCAACCACACTGGCAGCAGGGTCAGCACTCACACAGACAGCATGCGTCAGCAACCACACAGGCAGCAGAATCAGCACCCAAAGAGGCAAAAGGATCAGTACCCACACAGGCAGCAGGGTCAGCACACACACAGGGGGGAAGGATCGGCAAACACGCAGGCAGCAGGATCAGCACCCACACAGGCAGCAGGATCAACAACCACACTGGCAGCAGGGTCAGCACTCACACAGGCAGCAGGGTCAGCAGCCACACAGGCAGCAGGGTCAGCACCCACACAGGCAGCAGGATCAGCAACCACACAGGCAGGAGGAGTAGCATCCACACAGGCAGGAGGAGTAGCATCCACACAGGCAGCAGGATCAGCACCCATACAGGCAGCAGGATCTGCAAACCTGCAGGCAGCAGGATTGGCACCTGCACAGGCATCAAGATCAGCACCAACACAGTCAGCAGGATCAGCAACCACAAAGGCAGCAGGATCAGCAATCACACAGGCAGCAGGGTCAGCACCCATTCAGGCATCAGGGTCTGCACCCACAGAAGCAGGACAATCAGCATCTAAACAGACAGCAGCGTCAGCACCGACACAGGCAGCAGGATCAGCAACCACACAGGCAAGAGGAGTAGCATCCACACAGGCAACAGGATCAGCACATTTGCAGGCAGTAGGATCAGTACACACACAGGCAGCAAGATCAGCACCCACACAGGCAGCAGGATCAACACCTACAGAGGCAGCAGGATCACCACCCACACAGGCAGCAGGATCAACACCCACACAGGCAGCAGGATCAACACCCACACAGGCAGCAGGATCAGAAGCCACACAAGCAGGGTTAGTGCCCATACAGGCAGCAGGATCAGCACCCATACAGACAGGTGAGTCAGCACAGAAACACACAGCAGGGTCAGCACCCACACACGAGCAGGGTCAGCACCCACACATGCAACAGGGTTTGCATCAACACAGGCAGCAGGGTCAGCACCCACACAGGCAGCAGGATCAGCAATCACATAGGCAGCAGGTTTAGCACCCACAGAGGCAGGACGGTCAGCATCTAAACAGACAGCAGCGTCAGCACCCACACAGGCAGGAGGTCAGAAAACAACCAGACAGCAGGGTCAGAACTCACACAGGCAGCAGAGTCAGTACCCACATAGGCAGCAGGATCAGCACCCATACAGGCAGCAGGATCAGCACACAATAAGGCAGCAGGATCAGCAAACCTGTGGGCAGCAGAATTGGCACCTGCACAGGCAGCAGGATCAGCACCAACACAGGCAGCAGGATCAGCAACCATACTGGTAGCAGGATAGGCAACCACACTGGCAGCAGGGTCAGCAAGCACACAGGCAGCAGGGTCAGCAACCACACTGGCAGGAGGAGTAGCATCCACACAGGCAGCAGGATCAGCAACCACAAAGGCAGCAGGATCAGCACATATGCAGGCAGCAGGATCTGTACACACACAGGCAGCAAGATCAGCACCCATACAGGCAGCAGGATCAACACCCACACAGGCAGCAGGATCAGCACCCACACAGGTAACAATACCAGCAGCCACACCAGCAGGGTCAGAGCCCACATAGATAGCAACAGCAAGGTTATTAGCAAGGTCTGTGCCCTTCCAGGCAGCAGGAACAGCAACCACACAGGTAGCAATATCATCAGCCACACAAGCAGGGGCAGCACCCACACAGGCAGCAGAGTAAGCACCCCTGCAGGAAGCAGCATTGGCACCCACACAGGCAGGAGGGCCAAAACAGAAACAGACAGCAGGGTCAGCACCCACACTGGTAGGAGGTTAGCACACACACATGCAGCAGGGTCAGCTCCCACACAGGCAACAGGATCAGCACCAACAGAGGCAACAGGATCAGCAATGACATAGGCAGCAGGATCAGCATCAACAGAGGCAACAGAATCAGCACCCACACAGGCAGCAGGGTCAGCACACACACAGTGAGCAGATCAGCAACCAGACAGGCAGCAGGGTCAGCACACATACAGGGAGCAGGATCAGCCAAAACACAGGCAGCAGGGTCAGCATTCACAAAGGCAGCAGGATTGGCACCCACACAGTCAGGAGGGCCAGCACAGTAACAGACAGCAGGGTAAGCACCTACACAGGCAGCAGGTCAGCACCCTCACAGGTAGCAATATCAGCAGCCACAGAAGCAGGGTCAGCACCCACACAGGCAGCAGGTTAAGCACCCCTGCAGGAAGCAGCATTGGCACCCACACAGGCAGGAGGGCCAAAACAGAAACAGACAGCAGGGTCAGCACCCACACTTGCAGCACGGTCAGCTCCCACACAGGCATGAGGGTCAACACAGAAACAGACTGCAGTGTCAGCACCCACAGAATCAGGAGGTGAGCACCCATACAGGCAGCCGGATCGGCAACCGCAAAGGCAGCAGGGCCAGCACCCACACAGGCAGCAGGATCAGCACCCACACAGGCAGCATGGGTCAGCACTCACACAGGCAGCATGGGTCAGCAACCACACAGGCAGCAGAATCAGCACCCACACAAGCAACAGGATCAGCACCAACAGAGGTAACAGGATCAGCAACCACACAGGCAGCAAGGTCAGCACACATACAGGGAGCAGCATCAGCAACCACACAGGCAGCAGGGTCAGCACTCACACAAGAAGCAGATTTGGCACCCACACAGGCAGGAGGGCCCGCAACCACACTGGCAGGAGGAGTCGCATTCACACTGGCAGCAGGATCAGCAAACACAAAGGCAGCAGGATCAATACACAAACAGGCAGAAAGATCAGCACACATACAGGCAGCAGGATCAACACCCACACAGGCAGCAGGATCAGCACACACACAGGGAGGAGGTCAGCACACACACAGGCAGCAGGGTCAGCTCCCACACAGGCAACAGGATCAGCACCAACAGAGGCAACAGGATCAGCACCCACACAGGCGGCAGGGTCAGCACACACACAGGGAGCAGGATCAGCAACCACACAGGGAACAGTATCAGCACCAACACAGGTAACAGGATCAGCACCAACACAGGTAACAGGATCAGCACCAACACAGGTAACAGGATAAGCACCAACACAGGCAACATGATCAGCAACGACATAGGCAATCGGATCAGCACCCACACAGGCAGCAGGGTCAGCACACAACAGGGAGCAGATCATCAACAAGACAGGCAGCAGGGTCAGCACACACTCAGGGAGCAGGATCAGCCACCACACAGGCAGCACGGTCAGCACTCACACAGGCAGCAGGATTGGCACCCACACAGTCAGCAGGGCCAGCACAGTAACAGAAAGCAGGGTCAGCACCCACAGAGGCAGCCGGTCAGCACCCACACAAGCAGCAGGGCCAGCACCCACACAAGCAGCAGGGCCAGCACTCACACAAGCAGCAGGGCCAGCACTCACACAAGCAGCAGGGCCAGCACCCACACAGGCAGCGGCATCAGCAACCACACAGCCAGCATGGGTCAGCACTCACACAGGCAGCAGGATCAGCAACCACACAGGCAACAGCATCAGCACCAAAAGAGGCAACAGGATCAGCAACCACACTGGCAGCAGGGGCAGGACACAAACAGGCAGCAGGATCAGCAACCAGACAGGCAGCAGGGGCAGCACACACGCAGGGAGGAGGATCAGCAACCACACAGGTAGCAGGGTCAGCAGCCAGACAGGCAGCAGGGTCAACACCTTCACAGGCAGCCGGGTCAGCACAGAAACAGACAGCAGGGTCAGCACCCACACAGGCAGGAGGTCAGCACCGACACAGGCAAAAGAGTCAGCACCGAAACAGACTGCAGGTTCAGCACCCAAACATGTAGTAGGTCAGCACCCACACAGGTAACAATATCAGCAGCCACACAAGCAGGGTCAGAGCCCACACAGGCAGCAGCAACAGCAAGGCCAGCAGCAAGGTCAGCGCCCATACGGGCAGGAGGAAAAGCACCCTCACAGGTAGCAATATCAGGAGGCACACAAGCAGGCAGCACCCACACAGGCAGCAGGGTAAGCACCCCTGCAGGAAGCAGCATTGGCACCCACACAGGCAGCAGGGCCAAAACAGAAACAGACAGCATGGTCAGCAAGCACACTTGCAGCAGAGTCAGCTCCCACACAGGTAGGAGGGTCAGCATAGAAACAGACTGCAGTGTCAGCACCCACAGAAGCAGGAGGGGAGCACCCGTACAGGCAGCCGTATCGGCAACCACAAAGGCAGCAGGGCCAGCACCCACGCAGGCAGCAGGATCAGCACCCACACAGGCAACATGGGTCAGCACTCACAAAGGCAGCATGGGTCAGCAACAACACAGGCAGCAGAATCAGCACCCACACAGGCAGCATGGGTCAGCACTCACACAGGCAGCATGGGTCAGCAACCACACAGGCTGCAGAATCAGCACCCACACAGGCAACAGGATCAACATCAACAGAGGTAACAGGATCAGCACCCACACAGGCAGGAGGGCCAGCACAGAAACAGAAAGCAGCATCAGCACCCACACAGGCGGCAGGGTCAGCAACCACACAGGCAGCAGGGTCAGCAACCACACTGGAAGGAGGACTAGCATCCCCACAGGCAGCAGGATCAGCAACTACATAGGCTGCAGGATCAGCACATATACAGGCAGCAGGATCAACACCCACACAGGCAGCAGGATCAACACCCACACAGGCAGCAGGATCAACACCCACACAGGCAGCAGGATCAGCACCCACACAGGTAACAATATCAGCAGCCACACAAGCAGGGTCAGAGCCCACATAGGCAGCAGCAACAGCAAGGTCATTACCAAGGTCAGTGCCCATACAGGCAGCAGGATCAGCACCAACACAGGCAACAGGATCAGCATCAACAGAGGCAACCGGATCAGCACCCACACAGGCAGCAGGGTCAGAACACACACAGGCAGCAGGATCAGCCACCAAACAGGCCGCACGGTCAGCACTCACACAGGCAGCAGGATTGGCACCCACACATTTAGGAGGGCCAGCACCCACACAGGCAGCAGGATCAGCACCCACACAGGCAGCAGGGTCAGCACCCACATAGGCAGCAGGGTCAGCAACCACACTGGCAGGAGGAGTAGCATCCATACAGGCAGCAGGATCAGCAACCACAAAGGCAGCAGAATCAGCACATATGCAGGCAGCAGGATCAGTACACACACAGGCAGCAAGATCAGCACCCATACAGGCAGCAGGATCAACACCCACACAGGCAGCAGGATCAGCACCCACACAGGTAACAATATCAGCAGCCACACAAGCAGGGTCAGAGCTCACATAGGCAGCAGCAACAGCAAGGTCAGCAACAAGGTCAGTGCCCACACAGGCAGCAGGAACAGCAACCACACAGGTAGCAATATCAGCACCAACAGAGGTAACAGGATCAGCACCCACACAGGCAGCAGGGGCAGCACACACACAGGGAGCAGGATCAGCAACCAAACATGCAGCAGGGCAGCACACACACAGGGAGGAAGGATCGGCAACCACACAGGCAGCAGGGTCAGCACTCACTCAGGAAGCAGGTTTGGCACCCACACAGGCAGGAGGGCCAGCACAGAAACAGACAGCAGGATCAGCACCCACACAGGCAGCAGGGTAAGCACCCCTGCAGGAAGCAGCATTGGCACCCACACAGGCAGGAGGGCAAAAACAGAAACAAACAGGAGGGTCAGCACCCACACGGGCAGCAGGGTCAGCACACACACAGGCAGCAGGATCAGCAACCACACAGGGAGCAGTATCAGAACCAACACAGGTAACAGGATCAGCACCAACATAGGTAACAGGATAATCACCAACACAGGCAACATGATCAGCAACGACATAGGCAACCGGATCAGCACCCACACAGGCAACAGGATCAGCACCCACACAAGGCAGCAGGATCAGCACCAACACAGGCAACAGGATCAGCACCAACAGAGGCAACTGGATCAGCACCCACACAGGCAGCAGGGTCAGCACCCACACAGGGAGCAGATCAGTAACAAGACAGGCAGCACGGTCAGCACTCACACAGGCAGCAGGATTGGCACCCACACAGTCAGCAGGGCCAGCCCAGTAACAGACCGCAGGGTCAGCACCTACACAGGCAGCAGGTCAGCACCCACTCACGCAGCAGGGCCAACACCCACACACGCAGCAGGGCCAGCACCCACACATGCAGCGGCATCAGCAACCACACAGGCAGCTTGGGTCAGCACTCACACAGGCAGCAGGATCAGCAACCACACAGGCAGCAGGATCAGCACCCAAACAGGCAACAGGATCAGCACCAAAAGAGGCAACAGGATCAGCAACCACAAAGGCAGCAGAATCAGCACATATGCAGGCAGCAGGATCAGTACACACACAGGCAGCAAGATCAGCACCCATACAGGCAGCAGGATCAACACCCACACAGGCAGCAGGATCAGCACCCACACAGGTAACAATATCAGCAGCCACACAAGCAGGGTCAGAGCTCACATAGGCAGCAGCAACAGCAAGGTCAGCAACAAGGTCAGTGCCCACACAGGCAGCAGGATCAGCACCCACACAGGCAGCAGGGGCAGCACACACACAGGGAGCAGGATCAGCAACCAAACATGCAGCAGGGCAGCACACACACAGGGAGGAAGGATCGGCAACCACACAGGCAGCAGGGTCAGCACTCACTCAGGAAGCAGGTTTGGCACCCACACAGGCAGGAGGGCCAGCACAGAAACAGACAGCAGGATCAGCACCCACACAGGCAGCAGGGTCAGCAACCACACAGGCAGCAGGGTTAGCACATATGCAGGCAGCAGGATCAGTACACACACAGGCAGCAAGATCAGCACCCATACAGGCAGCAGGATCAACACCCACATAGGCAGCAGGATCAGCACCCACACAGGTAACAATATCAGCAGCCACACAAGCAGGGTCAGAGCCACATAGGCAGCAGCAACAGCAAGGTCATTAGCAAGGTCAGTGCCCACACAGGCAGCAGGAACAGCACCCACACAGGTAGCAATATCACCAGCCACACAAGCAGGGTCAGCACCCACACAGGCAGCAGGGTAAGCACCCCTGCAGGAAGCAGCATTGGCACCCACACAGGCAGGAGGGCAAAAACAGAAACAAACAGGAGGGTCAGCACCCACACGGGCAGCAGGGTCAGCACACACACAGGCAGCAGGATCAGCAACCACACAGGGAGCAGTATCAGAACCAACACAGGTAACAGGATCAGCACCAACACAGGTAACAGGATAATCACCAACACAGGCAACATGATCAGCAACGACATAGGCAACCGGATCTGCACCCACACAGGCAACAGGATCAGCACCCACACAAGGCAGCAGGATCAGCACCAACACAGGCAACAGGATCAGCATCAACAGAGGCAACCGGATCAGCACCCACACAGGCAGCAGGGTCAGCACCCACACAGGGAGCAGATCAGCAACAAGACAGGCAGCAGGGTCAGCACACACACAGGGTGCAGGATCAGCCACCACACAGGCAGCACGGTCAGCACTCACACAGGCAGCAGGATTGGCACCCACACAGTCAGCAGGGCCAGCCCAGTAACAGACCACAGGGTCAGCACCTACACAGGCAGCAGGTCAGCACCCACTCACGCAGCAGGGCCAACACCCACACACGCAGCAGGGCCAGCACCCACACATGCAGCGGCATCAGCAACCACACAGGCAGCATGGGTCAGCACTCACACAGGCAGCAGGATCAGCAACCACAAAGGCAGCAGGATCAGCACACACACAGGCAGCAGGATCAGCACCCAAACAGGCAACAGGATCAGCACCAAAAGAGGCAACAGTATCAGCAACCACACTGGCAGCAGGGTCAGCACACACACAGGGAGCAGGATCAGCAACCACACAGGTAGTAGGGTCAGCAACCACACAGACAGCATGGTCAGCACCCACACTTGCAGCAGGGTCAGCTCCCACATAGGCAGGAGGGTCAGCACAGAAACAGACTGCAGGGTCAGCACCTACACAGGCAGCAGGGTCAGCACACACACAGGGAGCAGGATCAGCCACTACACAGGCAGTAGGGTCAGCACTCACACAGGCAGCAGGATTGGCACCCACACAGTCAGGAGGGCCAGCACAGTAACAGAGAGCAGGGTCAGCACCCACACACGCAGCAGGGCCAGCACCCACACAGGCAGCGGCATCAGCAACCACACAGGCAGCATGGGTCAGTACTCACACAGGCAGGAGGTCAGCACCCACACAAGCAGCAGGGCCAGCATCCACACAGGCAGCGGCATCAGCAACCACACAGGCAGCTTGGGTCAGCACTCACACAGGCAGCAGGATCAGCAACCACACAGGCAGCAGGATCTGCACCCACATGGGCAACAGGATCAGCACCAAAAGAGGCAACAGGATCAGCAACCACACTGGCCGCAGGGTTAGCACACACACAGGGAGCAGGACCAGCAACCAGACAGGCAGCAGGGGCAGCACACAAGCAGGGAGCAGGATCAGCAACCACACAGGCAGCAGGATTGGCACCCACACAGGCAGGAGGGCCAGCACAGAAACAGACAGCAGGGTCAGCACCCACACAGGCAGCAGGGTCAGCACCCACACAGGCAGCAGGGTCAGCACAGAAACAGACAGCAGGGTCAGCACCCACACATGCAGGAGGTCAGCACCGACACAGGCAGGAGGGTCAGCACAGAAACAGACAGCAGGGTCAGCACCCACACATGCAGGAGGTCAGCACCGACACAGGCAGGAGGGTCAGCACAGAAACAGACAGCAGGGTCAGCACCTACACATGCAGGAGGTCAGTACCCACACAGGCAGCAGGATCAGCAACCACACAGCCAGCATGTGTCAGCACTCACATAGGCAGCAGGACCAGCAACCACACAGGCATCAGGTTCTGCACCCACACAGGCAGGAGCAGAATCAGCAACCACTCAGGCAGCAGGATCAGAACCAACACAGACAGCAGGATCAGCACGAACTGAGGCAACAGGATCAGCAACCACACAGGAAGCAGGATCGGCACCCACACAGGCAGCAGGATCAACACCCACACAGTTAACAGGATCAGCACCAACAGAGGTAATAGGATCAGCAACCACACAGGGAGCAGGATCAGCAACCACACAGGCAGTAGCATCAGCACCAACACAGGTAACAGGATCAGCACCAACATAGGCAACAGGTTCAGCACCAACAGAGGCAACAGGAACAGCAACCATACAGGCAGCAAGATGAGCACCCAGACAGGCAGCAGGGTCAGCACTCACACAAGCAGCATGATTAGAACCAACAGAAGCATCAGGGATAACAGCCACATAGGCAGCAGGATCAGCATCCACACAAGCATCAGAGTCAGCAACAACACAGGCAGCAGGGTCCGCAATCAGACAGCAGTTTGGTCAGTCCCCAAACAGGCAGCAGTGTCAGCAACTACACAGGTAGCAGTGTCAGCACCCACACAGGTGCAATATCAGCATACACAGGGATATTAAGGTCAAGACCCACACAGGCAGTAGGTCTAGCACCCACATAGGCACCAGGATCTGCACCCACACAGGCAGCAGAATCAGCACCCACACAGGCAACAGGATCAGCACCACCAGAGGCAACAGGATCAGCATCTACACAGGCAGCAGAGTCAGCACACACACAGGGAGCAGGGTCAGCACTCACACAGGCAGCAGTATCAGCAACCACACAGACAGCAGGTTCAGCACCCACAGAGGCAGCAGGATCAGCACCCATACAGGCAGCAGTGTCAGCAGGATCAGCACAGAAACAAACTGCAGGGTCAGTATCCTCCAGGATTCTGTCCAAATGTCTCCCACAATCGAATGTTTTCCGCCCTCGGTGGTTGACAGGCCCTCAACCATGTCCAGCCCATCTCCTGTGCATCCACCCTCACACCTTCCTCACCCTCCCATGATAGGGTTCCCCTTGTCCTCACTTATCACCCCACCAGCATCCGCATTCAAAGGATCGTCCTCTGCCATTTCCGCCAACTCCAGCATGATGCCACCACCAAACACATCTTCCCTTCCGCCCCTCCGGCGGCATTCCTCAGGGATCATTCCCTCAGGGACACCCTGGTCCACTCCTCCATCACCCCCTGCACCTCAACACCCTCCCATGGCACCTTCCCATGCAACCTAGGAAGGTGCAACACCTGTCCCTTTACTTCCTCCCTCCTCACTATCCAAGGCACAAACACTCCTTTCAAGTGAAGCAGCATTTCACTTGCACTTCCCTCAATTTAGTCTACTGCATTCGCTGCTCCCAATGCCGTTTCCTCTATATTGGAGAGACCAAACGCAGACTGGGTGACCGCTTTGCAGAACACCTTCGGTCTGTCTGCATGCATTACCCAGACCTCCCTGTCGCCTGCCATTTCAACACACCACCCTGCTCTCATGCCCACATGTCCATCCTTGGCCTGCTGCATTGTACCAGTGAAGCTCAACTCAAACTGGAGGAACAGCACCTCATCTTCCGACTAGGCACTTTACAGCCTTCCGGACTGAATATTGAGTTCAACAACTTTAGATCATGAACTCTCTCCTCCATCCCCACCCCCTTTTCGATCTCCCTTTTTTCAATAATTTATATATATTTTTCTTTTCCCACCTATTTCCATTGTTTTTAAATGTATTTCCATCCATTGTTTTATCTCTACCTTTTAGCCTATTTCAATCCCTTCCCCCCACCCCACCCCCACTAGGGCTATCTGTACATTGCTTGAACTGTTTTCTACCCTTAATGTCACCTATTAGCACATTTCTTAATATCACCACCTTCAACACCTTTTTGTCCTTTTGTCCCTGACACTTTTGGTTATCTCCACCTATCACTGGCCCTCTATCCAGCTCTACTTGTCCCACTCCCCCGCCCCTAAACCAGTTTATATTTCACCTCTCTATTTTTACTTAGTTCTGTTGAAGAGTCATGTGGACTCGAAACGTTAACTGTGTCCCTCTCCGCAGATGCTGCCAGACCTGCTGAGTTTTTCCAGGTATTTTTGTTTTTGTTTTGGATTTCCAGCATCCGCAGTTTTTGGCTTTTATTATAAATCAAGGTGATCGCTGGTTGCTGGGTGAAGGTCGGTTGTTGGATGATGGACATATACATTGACCATTGGCAGGTGCATAGGGGCGTAATGTTGTGAAGATGGACGTCTGGGTCAACCAATGGGTGGAACAGGAGGCATGATGCTATGATGATTGATGTAGGGATGGACCAATGGCAGCAGCACGGGGGCGGTGTGGCACGACGTTATGTACTGAAAGTCCTGGAATAGGAGCCTGCAGGTTTCAGCAGCTGGAGGGGGGCCTATTCTCACATCAAACCCGGCCGGTGGGGATGTCAGCTCGTGTCCTGCTCAGTGATAGGACATTTTGGTTTGTGAATGATCACAGTGAGGAATGTGAATGCTGCAAATGGAGCTGAGCTCAGCAGGCCTGCAGCTGGAATCCCTGTGGAGAGGAGGGAGGGGGTTAACTCTGGGCTGTCAGAAGGAAGCTGTGTCTACTTCTCATTGGATCAGTGTTTGTTGTGGGTGAGGCCACTTCCTCAGCAGCTGATCTGCTTGTACAGATCCTGATCCCTGCTTGTTCAGACTTGTTCAACCTGTGGAGCAATTCACCAGGAATGCTTCCAGCCAGCAGTTTTCATTCAGGACTACAGGCCAGAACCCGACCCCTTCAGTAAGTACCAGGCTGGCTCTCTGAGGATGTGGGTGTCACTGATAGAGCTGACATTTGTTGCTCCGGAGAGGGGTCATACGGACTCGAAACGTTAACTTTGTTTTTCTCTCCACAAATGCTGTCAGACCTGCTGAGTTTTTCCAGCATTTTCTGGTTTTGTTTCAGATTTCCAGCATTTACAGTATTTTGCTTTTATCATTTGTTGCCCATTCCTAGTTGCCCCGACTTGTGGCTTGTTAGGGCACTTTAGAGAGCAGTTCAGATTTAGCCCTGTGGGAATGGAGTCATATAGGCAGACTGGTAATGACAGCAGGCTTCCTTCTCTAAAGAATATTAGTAATCCATTCGAAAAGAAAGACTTGCATTTATATTTCACTTTTCACAGCCACTGGATGTATCAAAGCTCTTTTGCAGCCAATGGACTATTTTTGAAATGTGGTTAGCCATTGTAGGTTTTAATGAAAATCCAGCAGCATTGTGGTTATTTCTTTTACTGATACCAGCTTTTAATTTTTGAATTGAATTCAGATTCTCCAATTAAAGTGGTGGGATTTAAAGTTTTTCTGGATTATTAGACTAGGCCTCCAGTTGAGATCTGAGTTAGAAGTGCACTCACTGCATTCCCCAAAATGCTGCATGGCACTCTCGATTTCTAAATACCCTAAATGTGACCAACAATGCCTGAAATGTGGCAGTAGTGTTGTTTTCTAATTAACCCCTGTGCTCACTGACCTAACTGGTTCCCAGTTGAGCAACACCTTGATTTTAAAATTCTCATCCTTGTTTTTAAATCCACCCATGGCCTCGCCTTCCCTTTCTCTCTAATCTCTTCTAACCTGACAAACCTCTGAGATATCTACGCTCCTCAAATTCAGGCTTCCTGTATATTCCTGATTTTATTCCGTCCGCCATTGACGACTGTGCTTTCAGCTGCCATAAGCTCTCAAATTCCCTTCCTATACCTGTCTGCCTCACTTCCTTCTGTTAGCTGTGGTTCAGCTGATAGCACTATAATGTCTGAGCCATGTGGTTCTGGGTTCAAGTACTACTCTAGGGCCTGAAAATACAAAAATCAAGGCTGGCATTCCAGTGCACTACTGAGGGACTGCTACACTGTCAAAAGTACTATCTTTCAGATGAGATGTTAAACTGAGGCTCCATCTGCCTGCACGGGTGGATGTAAAATAATCCATGGCACTATTTCAAAGAAGAGTAGGGGAGTTCTCCCCGGTGTCCTGGTCAATATTTATCCCTTATTCAACATTGCTAAAAACAGATTATCTGGTCATTATCACATTGCTGTTTGTGGGAGTTTGCTGTGTGCAAATTAGCTCTCATGTTAGCTACATTACAACAGTGACTACACTTCAAGAGTATTCATTAGTTCTGAAGTGCTTTAAAACATTCAATGTTTTATATAAATGCAAGTCTTTTTCCTTTCATAGAGTCATAGAGGTCTACAGCACAGAAAAAGGCCCTTCGGCACATCAAGTCTGCGCTGGTCAATCAAGTACTTAACTATTCTAATCCCATTTTCCAGCACTAGGCCCATAGCCTTGTATGCCATGGCATCGCAAGTGCATATCCAAATACTTCTTACATGTTATGAGGGTTTCTTTCTCTCTACTACCCTTTCAGGCAGTGAGTTCCAGATTCCCACCACCCTCTGGGTGAAAAAAATTCTTCCTCACATCCCTTATAAATCTCCTGCCCCTTACCTTAAATCTATGCCCCCTGGTTATTGATCCCTCCACCAAAGAGAAATGTTCCATCCTGTTTACCCTATCTATGCCCCTCATAATTTTATACAGCTGAATCATGTCCCCCCTCATTCTCCTCTGCTCCAGGGAAAATAACCCCAGTCTATCCAATCTTTCCTCATAACTAAAACTCTCCAGCCCAGGCAACATCCTGGTAAATCTCCTCTGCGCACACTCTAGTGCAACCATATCCTTCCTATAATGCGGATTTCAGAACTGCACGCAATACTCTAGCTGTGGCCTAACCAGCGTTTTATACAGTTCCAGCATAACCTCCCTGCTTTTATATTCTATGCCTCGGCTAATAAAGGCAAGTATCCCGTATACCTTCTTAACACCTTATCTACCTGTCCCGCTACTTTAAGGGACTGGTAAACATGCACAGCAAGGTCCCCCGATCCTTGGTACTTCCTAGGGTCCTACCATTCATCCTGTATTCCCGTGCCTTGTTTGTCCTGCCCAAGTGCATCACCTCACACTTATCCAGGTTAAATTCCATTTGCCACTGATCAGCCCATCTGACCAGCCCGTCTATACCCTCCTGTAATCTAAGGCTATCCTCCTCACTATTTACCATCCCACCAATTTTCTGCTTCATCTGCGAACTTACTGATCAGCATTCAAATCTAGATCTTTTATATATACCACAAACAGCAAGGGACCCAACACCAATCCCTGTGGAGCCCCACTGGACACAGGCATCCAGTCAAAAAAACACCCCTCGATCATCACCCTCTGCTTCCTGCCACTCAGCCAATTCTGGATCTGATTTGCCAAATTGCCTTGGATCCCATGGGCTCTTACCTCCGTTATCAGTCTCCCATGCGGGACCTTATCAAAAGCCTTGCTGAAGTCCAAATAGACTACGTCAAATGCATTGCCCTCATCTATACAACCTGGTCACCTCTTTGAAAAATTCAATCAAATTGGTCAGACATGACCTCCCCTTTCAGATGTTTCTTGAAATGGATGCCTTCGATTATGCTTTTGGTGACCTGTGCTAATTTCTTCTTCTGTGGTTCAGTGCCAAATTTTGTTTACGAGCACTCCTGCAAAGCACCTTTGGATGTTTCAGTATGTGAAAGATGTGGTATAAATTTAACTGTGGATGGGCATGGCCCATACTATTGTTCTCCTATCTGGCTGAGGTGGCAGTCACCACAATATCTTCAGCATTACTGGAAGCTCTTTGCTGGTCTCGGTTGGTGAGGTGCGGCTGGGGGATGTGGGGTGTGGTTGCGGTTGCCTTGGAAAATGTCGGAGTATTTTCTTTTCCTGAGCAAGGCCACTTTCCAAAAATCTTCAGCCTATCAGCTGGGATTTGGTAATGCAGCATCACAAATGCCACCCAGGACTTAAGTTTAGTGATAAAAAACAAAAACAGAATTATCTGGAAAAACTCAGCAGGTCTGGCAGCATCGGCGGAGAAGAAAAGAGTTGACGTTTCGAGTCCTCATGACCCTTCGACAGAACTTTCTGAGGCAGTGCTGCACTGTCGGAGGTGCTGTCTTCTGGATCAGGTGTTGAACTGAGGTTTCATTTGCCCTCTCAACTGGATTAAAAGTAATCTTTAAAAGTACTTCATTGGCTGTAAAGTGCATTGGGACTTGTGAAAGGCCCTAAAAATGTTACTTTCATGTTTACATCACCATGTATTCAAGCAAGAAAAACAAGTTGATTTTTTTGGCAACACTGTCTCTAAGAGTTTTTTTTAAGTTGATTAATGCTGTTTATCTGTAGAGTTGAGGATTTATTTGTGCTTCATTTGTGTCCATATGGACTTTAGCAAGGCCTTTGACAAGGTCCCACATAGGAGGTTAGTTTAGAAGGTTCAGATACTTGGTATCCATGGAGAGGTTGTAAACTGGATTCGAAATTGGCTGTGTGGGAGAAGACAGAGAGTGGTAGTGGATGATTGCTTCTCAGACTGGAGGTCTGCGACTAATAGTGTGCCTCAGGGATCTGTGCTGGGACCATTGTTGTTTGTTGTCAATATCAATGATTTGGATGATAATGTGGTAAATTGGATCAGCAAGTTTGCTGATGACACTAAGATTGGAGGCTTGTGGAAAGCGAGGAAGGCTTTCAAAGCTTGCAGAGGAATCTGGACCAACTGGAAAAATGGGCCAGAAAATGGCAGATGGAATTTAATACAGAAAAGTGTGAGGTGTTACATTTTGGAAGGACAAACCAAGGTAGGACATACACAGTAAATGGTAGGGCACTGAGGAGTGCGGAGGAACAAAGGGATCTGGGAGTTCAGATACATAATTCCCTGAAAGTGGCGTCACAGGTAGACAGGGTTGTAAAGAAAGCTTTTGGCATACTGGCCTTCATAATTCAAAGTATTGAGTATAGGAGTTGGGATGTTATGGTGAGGTTGTATAAGACATTGGTGAGGCCAACTTTGGAGTGTTGTGTGCAGTTCTGGTCACCTAACTACAGGAAGGATATCAGTAAGATTGAAAGAACGCAGAGAAGATTTACTATGATGTTGCCGGGTCTTAAGGAGTTGAGTTACAGGGAAAGATTAAACAGGTTAGGACTTTATTCCTTGGAGCGTAGAAGGATGAGGGGACATTCGATAGAAATTTACAAAATTATGAGGGGTATAGACAGTAAATGCGAGTAGGCTCTTTCCACTTTGTTAGGAGAGATAAACACGAGAGGTCATGGCTTTAGGGTGAAAGGGAAAAGGTTTAAGGGAACATTAGGGGGAACTTCTTCATTCTGAGAGTGTGGATGGAGCTGCCATCTGACGTAAATGCGGGCTCACTCTTAAGTTTTAAGAATAAAGTGAATGGATACATGGATGGGAGAGGTCCGGAGGGTTATGGACTGGGTGCAGGTCAATGGGATTAGCGGAATAATATTTTGGCACAGACTAGAAGGGCCGAATGGCCTGTTTTCTGTGCTGTTGTGTTCTATGGTTCATTATGCAAGGAGCTCCTCTCCTGGGGTCGAGCAGCTGCATTGCCAAGGGCTGGGCCTGTTAGTTATGTTCCAGGCTTCAGGCCTGGGTGTGATTGGCTGGCTTGTGAAGCAAGGCCTGGGTGTGATTGGCTGGCTTGTGAAGCAAGGCCTGGGTGTGATTGGCTGGCTTGTGAAGCAAGGCCTGGGTGTGATTGGCTGGCTTGTGAAGCAAGGCCTGGGTGTGATTGGCTGGCTTGTGAAGCAAGGCCTGGGTGTGATTGGCTGGCTTGTGAAGCAAGGCCTGGGTGTGATTGGCTGGCTTGTGAAGCAAGGCCTGGGTGTGATTGGCTGGCTTGTGAAGCAAGGCCTGGGTGTGATTGGCTGGCTTGTGAAGCAAGGCCTGGGTGTGATTGGCTGGCTTGTGAAGCAAGGCCTGGGTGTGATTGGCTGGCTTGTGAAGCAAGGCCTGGGTGTGATTGGCTGGCTTGTGAAGCAAGGCCTGGGTGTGATTGGCTGGCTTGTGAAGCAAGGCCTGGGTGTGATTGGCTGGCTTGTGAAGCAAGGCCTGGGTGTGATTGGCTGGCTTGTGAAGCAAGGCCTGGGTGTGATTGGCTGGCTTGTGAAGCAAGGCCTGGGTGTGATTGGCTGGCTTGTGAAGCAAGGCCTGGGTGTGATTGGCTGGCTTGTGAAGCAAGGCCTGGGTGTGATTGGCTGGCTTGTGAAGCAAGGCCTGGGTGTGATTGGCTGGCTTGTGAAGCAAGGCCTGGGTGTGATTGGCTGGCTTGTGAAGCAAGGCCTGGGTGTGATTGGCTGGCTTGTGAAGCAAGGCCTGGGTGTGATTGGCTGGCTTGTGAAGCAAGGCCTGGGTGTGATTGGCTGGCTTGTGAAGCAAGGCCTGGGTGTGATTGGCTGGCTTGTGAAGCAAGGCCTGGGTGTGATTGGCTGGCTTGTGAAGCAAGGCCTGGGTGTGATTGGCTGGCTTGTGAAGCAAGGCCTGGGTGTGATTGGCTGGCTTGTGAAGCAAGGCCTGGGTGTGATTGGCTGGCTTGTGAAGCAAGGCCTGGGTGTGATTGGCTGGCTTGTGAAGCAAGGCCTGGGTGTGATTGGCTGGCTTGTGAAGCAAGGCCTGGGTGTGATTGGCTGGCTTGTGAAGCAAGGCCTGGGTGTGATTGGCTGGCTTGTGAAGCAAGGCCTGGGTGTGATTGGCTGGCTTGTGAAGCAAGGCCTGGGTGTGATTGGCTGGCTTGTGAAGCAAGGCCTGGGTGTGATTGGCTGGCTTGTGAAGCAAGGCCTGGGTGTGATTGGCTGGCTTGTGAAGCAAGGCCTGGGTGTGATTGGCTGGCTTGTGAAGCAAGGCCTGGGTGTGATTGGCTGGCTTGTGAAGCAAGGCCTGGGTGTGATTGGCTGGCTTGTGAAGCAAGGCCTGGGTGTGATTGGCTGGCTTGTGAAGCAAGGCCTGGGTGTGATTGGCTGGCTTGTGAAACATCGTGGACCATGTATAACCCAGGAAGAAAGCCCAGAATCATTAGTTGATTGGATCCCTCCGTTTAGTGAGTAAACTCAGGAAGTACATGTATGTCCCTGATGTTGTGAGGGGCATCCTTGGAACCATGTATCACACCCAGGCCTTGTTTCACAAGCCAGCCAATTACACCCAGCCTAGAGCCTGGAACACAACAAACAGGCCCAGCCCTTGGCAATGCAGCTGCCCCAGCCCAGGAGAGGGCTCATTGCATAATGAAGCACAAATAAGTCCTCAACTCTATAGATAAACAGCATTAATCAATTTTTAAAAATTGGGGGAAGGGGAGTTGTGTGACAGCAGGAATTGTAGTAGCTCTGGGCCCACAGGGTTGAGTGAACAGTGGACCCGAGGTGTAAGGCTACTTCTATTAACTCTTTTCTTGAGGGTTGACCACTAGGGTGGACAAAGCTCTAAGTGTTTCCCTGGAAACTCCAGGAAATGATGATTTATGCCCGGGATACTGCGTGGCAAAAATAATCAGGAGAGACATCACTAGGATGTTGAAAAGGTTGTGTGTTTTTTATTATTAATAAAAATATTGGAGATGGGGGAAAATGAGAGTTGGCATGCGCAAGGTTTTGGAAGCGAGTAACCAGGTGGTGAAGCACTCCAGGAATACGTCCAACCTCCCAACGTGGCAACCCGGCATTCTCTTTAACCAAACGCCATGAGGAACAAAGGCCTGTGTTTCTGGGAGACCTCCTTAAGCTGTCATTGAATTGAGGTCAACCTTTTAAGTATTGAAGTAAGATAGCCTCTCCAAACATAACACCGTAGAAAATAAGAGCAGGAGTAGGCCACTCGGTTATGATCATGGCCGATCCTCTATCTCAACGTTATAATCCTACGCTCTCCCTATACCCCTTGATGACTTTAGAGTCCAGAAATCTACTTATTTCCTTCTTAAATATATTCAGTGACTTGGCCTCCACAGCCCTCAGTGGTAGAAAATTCCGCAGGTTCACCACCCTCTAAGTGAAGAAGTTTCTCCTCATCTCAGTCCTAAATAGTCTATCCTGTATCCTGAGATTGTGACCCGTTGTTCTAGACCCCCCCCCACCCCGGCCAGAGCAAACATCATCTCTGCATCCAGTCTGCCCAGCCCTGTCAGAATTTTATGCGTTTCAATGAGATCCCTTCTCATTCTTCTAAATGCCAGTGACTACAGGCCTAGTCAGCCCAATCTCATCTCATACAATGCCATCCCAGGTATCAGTTTGGTGAACCTTAGCTGCACTCCCTCTATGGAAAGTATATCCCTTCTTGGTTAAGGAAACCAAAACTGCAGACACTACTCCTGGTGTGGTCTCACCAAGGCCTTGTGCAGTTACAGTAAGATATCCTTGCTCCTGCACTCAAGTCCTATCACAATGAAGGCCAACATACCATTTGCCTTCTTAGCTGCTTGCTGCACCTGCATGCTTGCACGTTCTTTTAGATAATATCACCACCTTCAATACCTCTTTGTTCTTTTGTCTGTGACATCTTTTGGTTATCTCCTCTTATCACTGCTTGCTTGTCCCAACAACCACCACCCCCCCCTTTTTCTTCCCCCTGCCCCAAACCAGCTTATATTTTACCCCTTTCCTATTTTTACTTAGTTCTGTTGAAGGGTCATGAGGACTCGAAACGCCAACTGTACTCTTCTCTGCTGATGCTGCCAGACCTGCTGAGTTTTTCCAGGTATTTTTTGTCTTTTGCTTGCTTTCAGTGACTGGTGTAAAAGGACACCCAGGCCCCTTTGTACATCAACATTTCCCAATCTATCACCATTTACATAATACTCTGCCGTTCTGTTTTTCCTACCGAAGTGGATAGCTTCACACTAATCCATGTTATACTGCATCTGCCATGTATTTGCCCACTCACTCAACATGCCTAAATTGCCTTGAAGCCTCTTAATACTCTCCTCACCACTTACATTCCCACCAAGTTTTGTGTCACCAGCAAACTTGGAAATATTGCATTTGGTCCCGTCATCCAAATCATTGATATATATTGTGAATAGCTGGGGCCCAAGCACTGATCCCTGCAGTACCCACTAGTCACTTCCTACCACTCCGAAAAAGACCTGTTTATTCCTATTCTGTTTCCTGTCTGCTAACCAATTCTCAATCCATGCTAATATATTACCCCCAATCCCATGTGCTTTAATTTTGCACACTAACCTTATGTGGGACTTTATCAAAAGCTTTCTGAAAATCCAAATACACCACATCCACTGGTTCTCCCTTATCTATTCTGCTAGTTATGTCCTCAAAAATCTCCATATTCTGCTAGTTATGTCCTCAAAAATCTCCAGTAGGTTTGTTAAACATGATTTCCCTTTCATAAGTCCATCTTGACTTTGTCTAATCCTGTTGATATTTTTTAAGTGTCCTGTTATCACATCCTTTACAATAGGCTGTAGCATTTTCCCTATCTCTGATGTTAGGCTCACCGGTCTATAATTTGCTGTTTTCTCCCTCCCTCCTTTTTAAATAGTGGGGTTACATTTGTCACCCTCCTATGTGCTGGGACTGTTCCAGAATCTACAGAATTTTGGAAGATGACAACCAACGCTTCCATTATTTCCATAACCACCTCCTTTAGTACCCTGGGATGTAGATTATCATGCCCAAGGGATTTATTGGCTTTTCACTCCCATTAATTTCTCCTGCACTATCGTTTTAGTAATACTAATTTCCTTCGATTCCTCCTTCTCACTAGACCTTTGGTTACCTAGTGTGATAAACTTGGAGAGTAGAGGACGGGTTTCTTGTAAGAAACAGTAAACTTTATTAACTGACATCAGATGAGGCTACATGCTTGTTCCAAAGCCAAGGCTAAAAAGCTCCGTCCCTAAGATTCCCCACACTTGGGGCTGATTGGTCTATATAATCACATGATTCTATAATAGTAAGAAATGGCTTAATTTACAATCATTACATTCCTCCCCCTTTACTTTTGTTTTACCCTCTTATTTACAAAGTATCTGAACCCATATATACAATTATGTACAGTTCAAGCCATTATAAATTCAGTCTTTGAGGAGGTTCTTGGATTCGGGTAGAGCGACGCAACTCTACAACTGGAGATTCTTCTATTGGATCGACTTGCACAGGAACTGCAGCTTCAGGGACATCCCTAGGCAATGGCAGTTCAGAATTATTTACTTCAGCAGAGACGTCCGGTATATCTATTCTTTGTTGATCTGGCACCTCGGGTGTCGAAATTTCAACTTCAATTTCAGGTAGATTAACTGATTGTTGGAGGGTTTCTCGACTTCTGAGATAAACCACATGTTTCCTCACAATCCTGTTTTCCACTTCCAACTGATAAGATAAAAGTCCTGTTTCAGAGACGATTGTACCAGAAACCCATCTCGGTCCAGTTGAAAAATTTCATACAAAAACTGTCTTTCCCACAGTAAGCTCTCGACCTTTACTGTGAATGTCATGATTCACTTTCTGACTTGCCTCGTTTCTCGCCACCTTCCCCCCTAAATTAGGGAATACCCGACTCAATCTCATACGAAGTCGGCGCTTCATCAACAATTCTGAAGGTGTTAAACCTGTGGTCGCATGAGGAGTTGTACGATAACTGAACAGGAATCTTGAAATTCATGTTTCTAATGTTCCTTCTAATAATTTCTTCATGCCTATTTTAAAGGTTTGTACCACTCTTTCTGCCAATGCATTAGAAAAAGGATAGTACAGTGCTGTTCTGACGTGCTTAATCCCACCTAGGTTCACAAATCTTTAGAATTCAGTGTTAGTGAAAACTGTACCATTATCTGACACAGTAACTTCAGGTAAACCTTGAACACTAAAACTCTGGAGCAGTTTTTCAATGGTTGTAAACAAAGTAGGTGATCTTAATTCAAACACGTCCATCCATTTGGAATGTGTGCCGATAATTACGAGAAGCATGGCACCTAGAAATGGATCGACAGAGTCTATATGTAGTGTAATCCAGGGTTGACCAGGCCAGTCCCACAGATGCAGTGAGGCTGAAACGGGCAACATCTGCTGTTGCTGGCACTGTGGACAGTGTTTCACCAGTTTTTTTCTGTATCACTGTCCATACCTGGCCGCCAGGTATAACTTTGTGTGAGTATCTTCATCTTTGAAATACCAGGATGCACACTATGAAGTTCTTCTAAAAATGGTTCTCTTCCTTGGA
Source organism: Carcharodon carcharias (assembly GCF_017639515.1). Lineage (NCBI taxonomy): Eukaryota > Metazoa > Chordata > Chondrichthyes > Lamniformes > Lamnidae > Carcharodon > Carcharodon carcharias. The sequence goes on from NC_054473.1 coordinate 82,783,610, forward strand.
CAGGGATAATGACTTTTGCTCCCCATAACAAATACCATCTTGACAACTCAGTTCGGGTCTACGTGCACAGAATGGTTATTTTAATTCTTTAGGGATTTGTGCATTTGACCATCTTTGTAGTACATGTTCATGGGCTCTTGCTAAAATTGGATCCCGATTCATCCAATTCTTTATCTGTCTTGTGCAGACTGGTGAGGAGTCCAGGAAATTTAATGCAAGTACCTCCTTGATGCACTGCTACATGCGTAATACTATCTGGCAAAGGGAGACGACTGAGGGCGTCTGCATTTGCTATATGCATGCTCTGACAATGCATAAAAGTGTACACGTATGCCGACAAAATTAAAGCCCATCTTTGAATTCTAGCAGAAACTATCGGTGGGATTGCCTTATCTTCACTAAACAATCCTAACAATCCTCCCGCGCATCTGCCCTCACACCTTTCTCTCCCTCCCGGAAACATGATAGGGTCCCCCTTGTCCTCACTTATCACCCCACCAGCCTCTGCGTTCAAAGGATCATCCTCCGCCATTTCCGCCAACTCCAGCATGATGCCACCACCAAACACATCTTCCCTTCACTCCCCCCACCCCCCCAGCAGCATTCCGCAGGGATCGTTCCCTCTGGGACACCCTGGTCCACTCCTCCATCACCCCCTACACCTCAACACCCTCCCACGGCACCTTCCCATGCAACCGCAGAAAGTGCAACACCTGCCCCTTCACTTCCCCTCTCCTCACCTTCCAAGGGCCCAAACACTCCTTTCAAGTGAAGCAGCATTTCACTTGCACTTCCCTCAATTTAGTCTATCATGCATTCGTTGCTCCCAATGCGGTTTCCTCTACATTGGAGAGACCAAAAGCAGACTGGGTGACCGCTTTGCAGAACACCTTCGGTCTGTCTGCAAGCATGACCCAGACCTCCCTGTCACTTGCCATTTCAACACACCACCCTGCTCTTATGCTCACATGTCCATCCTTGGCCTGCTGCATTGTTCCAGTGAAGCTCAACGCAAACTGGCGGAACAGCACCTCATCTTCCGACTAGGCACTTTACAGCCTTTCGGACTGAATATTGAGTTCAACAATTTTAGATCATGAACTCTCTCCTCCATCCCCACCCCCTTTTCGATTTTTCTCCCCCCCCCACTTTTTTCCCAATAATTTAGATAGTTTTTTCTTTTCCCATCTATTTCCATTATTTTTAAATGTATTTCCATCCATTGTTTTATCTCTACCTTTTAGCCTTTTTCAATCCCTCCCCCACCCCACCCACTAGGGCTATCTGTACCTTGCTTGTCCTGCTTTCTACCCTTAGACAATATCACCATCTTCAACACCTCTTTGTCCTTTTGTCTGTGACATCTTTTGGTTATCTCCACCAATCACTGGCCCTCTATCCAGCTCTACTTGTTCCACCCCCCCTTAAAGCAGCTTATATTTCACCTCTCTTCCATTTTTACTTAGTTCTGTTGAATGGTCATTCGGACTCGAAACGTTAACTGTATTCCTCTCCACAGATGCTGCCAGACCTGCTGAGTTTTTCCAGGTATTTTTGTTTTTGTTTTGCATTTCCAGAATCCGCAGTTTTTTTTGCTTTTATCCTAACAGTGGTTTGTGATCCATCACGATGGTGAAGAAGTATTGACTGTGTAAATATTGATGGAGCTTTACTCCAGGTACAATGGATAAGCCCTCTTTTTCAGTTTGCGAGTATCCTTTCTTGGCTGCAGAAAGACCTCTGGAAACATATACCCTGTTGGTCTTTCAGATTTGATTTCTGTTTTTTCTTCATATGTTTGCCACAGGGTTTTGTCTCATCTTTTTTTTGATTTCACAGTCGGTCAAATTTCTCTCTGGTGAAATTTTAACTTGGTTCAGTTTGGGGATTGAGTTACCCATTCACATCTTGGAAAGTTCCTTGACTTTTCTTTCTAATGCTTCTTTTGTCTCAAACAACTGATTCTTCAGTTCCTCTGTCCACCACCATGAGCAGACTCTTTCTATTTACTTAAAGTGTAACAATGATTGGCTCAGTTTTCCTGGCCTTCAGATTGTGTAGGGAATAAACGTCTGCCTCAGTAACTCGTGGCTCTTCTATGTTGTGCATTTCATTTAACTTGACTAGCTGTCTGAATGGCTGCCTTGATCAAGTTCTGCGCTGTTTAACAGCATGCCCTTTTTTTTGTGGCAGTGGTAGCATTCTGCCTATTTAAATCTACAGACTTTGGGTGCGTGATTTCTGGGTGAGCTGCCTCCAGCAGTTCTTTTTGCTTTTCTAGTGGTAGGGACCATGTCTTTCTTCACTGTAGCCATCCTAATCTTCGTGCCATGCCCAGCTGCAGGTTCCTGTCCTAGCTGCAAAACGGCGCCATATTGCACAGACTGCAGAGCCTGCGAGTCCCTCTCAGCACACTCCATTACTAGCGCTATCTCCATGGTGTGCTTCAGGTCAATATTAACTTCTGCAAGCAAAGGGCACTGAATGGTATTATTATTTATGCCGCAAATTAAATGGTCTTGTAACATGCCGTTTAAAGCATCACTCAAGTCACAGTACTCCGTTAACTGTTTTAACTTTGTGATGTACATTGCAGTCGACTCACTGGAGGCCCTTACTCAAGAGTTAAACTTGAATCTTTGCATGATCACAGAGGGTTTAGGCTGAAAATGTCCTTTCAAGAGGTTGACTAGCTTGGTGAAGAATCTGGAATTTAGCATGTTCGGAGCCTTCAAACTACAGATTAGATTATAGGTTTTGCTCCTGCAGACACTTGGGAGAGTTGTCTTCTATTTCTCCTCCACCGTTATATCATTGGCTACAAAGTAAAACCTAATCGCTCAATGTATTGCCTCCAGTCCTCGACGGATGAATTGTACAGGTCAGTTCTACCAAGGAGAGGCATTGCTAGTTAGTATACACCTTTTATCCCCTTAAAATATCAGAATACTCAAGTCGAGAGCGCTTTTTATCCTTGTCACCAGTTGTGATAAACTTGGAGAGTGCAGGACGGGTTTCTTGCAAGAAACAGTAAACTTTATTAACAGATTTCAGAGAAGGCTACATGCTTGTTCCAAAACCAAGGCTAAAAAGCTCCGTCCCTAAGATTCCCCATGCTTAGGACTGATTGGCCTATACAGTCACATGACCCCCATAACAGTAAGAATTGATTTAACTTACAATCATGACACCGAGTATTTCTGGGTAGTTATTTGTCTTCCTCCATGAAGACAGAACTAAAGTAGTTGTTTAATTTCTCTGCCATTTCCTTGTTCTGTTATAAATTGTCTCTTTTCAGATTATAAGGGGTCTACATTTATCTTCACTAACCTTTTCTTAAAATTAGCTGGATTTTGCACGACAGTCCTCAAGGTATCCAGGGTCATTAACCATTAACAATAATTCATTACCTATTGGATCTCGATCATACTGGAGTGTAAGAGGCAGCAGTAGTTCTGCTTTGTAAACAAGCTGTTTATTAAAAATGCTGAAGGGGTTTGGTTTTCTTTATCCCTTTTATTGTGTGTGTTTTAAGACTAATCTCCTATACTTTATCTAGCTGATTTGAGCTGTGCTGTCAACATTAGGCACAGCCAAGGTTTTAGACTTGAGATTGTCTGCCCAGTTTTGAACCAGAAGTCAGAATGGGATACTACCAAAAACAATGGCTCTGTAAGAAACCAGGCTTTGGGGAGAGAACAGGGCAGTGGGAACAACTTGGATTGTTAAAGCCACAGAGTCAGGACAGACACAAAGGGCTGAATGGCCTCCTGTTCTGCCAGCCTCTATGGTTGTGCCTCTTGAGGTAATTTTCTCTGAGACACATTGGGCAGGATTTTCCCTTCGTCAGACAGGCGGGCCCAGGAGCGGCTGCGAAATGGTCTGCCCCCCGCGATTGGGCCCTGACCGTGATTTCACGCTGGCTGGCCAATTAATGGCCAGCTAGCATGAAAGGCACGCTGAAAGGCTCAGCGCTGCCGGGGTGGGGGCGGGAGGGAGGAGGGCAATCTGCGTGTGCGTGGGGAAGGGTGTGCTGACAGCTCCCTGAGGACACAGAGCTGCCTCAGAGCTTGAAGAGTTGGACAAAGAAAAATAAAGATATAATAAATGATGTAAACATGTCCCCACATGTGACTCAGTCACGTGAAGAGGCACATGTTTAAAATGAAGTGGAAACATTTTTTTTTTAGTTTTTTACTTACCATTGGAAACCTCATCCTGCCCATGGATGAGGATTTGTAAAAAATGTAAAGTCCGCCTGGCCTATTCGCCTGCCCACCAACTGAATGGTTGAGCGGGCAGTGAAAAATACAACTTAATTAATACTTTAAGGGCCTTAATAGGCTTCTTAACTGGCAGCTGCTGACTTTCACGCATGACTGCCGACCGAAAGATCGTGAGAGTGGGCGAGTGTCCTGATGTCATTGCGTGAGATTTTGCATCCGATTGGGTTGGGTGAGTGCCCGGCTGCCATATCTTGGCCATTGAGGAAACCAGCAAGCGGTAAAATAAGGTATTCCCTGAATACTGCAACCACTTTTACCCCCATGAGTTAAGTATAAAAAATAAACATTCAGTTCACTTCAAGATTTCCGTGAATTTTAGGCACATTTAAATGAGCCCATGAGATGGCCATTAAATCTGCGTGGTGCATTGAAAATCTATGAGAGTTGCCATGTCTGTGTAGCTCACCTGTTTAAAGGGACTTAAAGGGGAGTGCTCCATCCATCCTTGCACAGTCGCTCCTCCTTTAACTCCAGTCTGCCGTTAGTTTGGCCTTGGGAAGGTGCCTGTCTGCCTTGAGTTAAGGGAGTGCCTGTTGTGTGGGATAGATTCCCAGCTTTAGTCATTGTGTCAATTAACGCTGTTCAGAAAGAGCTGATGGGTGGAATCTCCCCAGTCTACCAGCAGCAGGAAGCTTAGTGGGCAGGGGAACTTGATTTGATGCGAGGCCAAAAATCCATTTCCTGATGGTGGAATGAACTTTAGCAATTTTATTGAGGGGACTATAAGGGCGGGTCAAGCTCCCTGACGAACAATGTCGGAAGCCCTTTTACATGCATTAGCATGTCATGTATGCTCATTAAAAGGCCAGCTCACAGGAATTAAGTTTCCCCATGAAATTAAGTTTACTGTCAATGAGAAATTAGAATGTTCAACATTTACAACTGCGTATAGGTCGTGTGTACCTCGCAAGGTAGACTTCCTCCATGATTAATGGTGAGTTGCCATTGCACTGCCCTCTTTGGGGAGCATCTGTAAATGCCAGCCTATGCTTGAGTGGTGGCGGCAGCGCAAGTTGCTTGGAGGATGCCTAAGGGAGGAAGGGTTAGAGGGGAAGGGTGCAGCAGTGGCTGGGCAAGGATGGAAAGGATATTGTGGGTGGCCCTGGGGAGGGGGAGTGTGGGTGGCCCAGGGAGGGGTGGGTTGCAGGCGGCCCGGGGAGGGGGAATGGGTTTGCAGTTGGCCCGGGGATAGGGGTGTGTTGTGGGCAGCCCGGGGTGGTGGGGGGGTGGGGGGGGGGCTGCTGTAGGTTGTGGGCGGCCTGGGAAGAGGGGGTTGCAGGCTGACTATCCGTTTAAATATGGCACCTCGACCTTCAACCCCATGTCATAATGACAGGGACGGCGACTTCCTGCCCGCCCTCTCCGGAGATTCGCTGTACTCCTTGCAGATGTACATGCAATGAGCTGAACAGTGCAAGATTGTTCCCTGCCCCGCGCAGCGGAAATCACTCCCACTTCTCCCCCCACCACCAAGCTTAGACTCCAGAACGGAAGATTCAGGCCAATGGCTCAATTGAGGAAGGGAGGCCTCAGGCTTCAATCCTCAATCTGTGCTGAATTAGCAGGTGGGGACAGGAACAGCACGGTTGGTCTCACTGCCCCGGCCATGGATGAAATACAATGGGGAGGTGCAAAATCTGAAGAACTAAATTCTCAGTACAATGCACTGCCTTCTGGAGTGAATGGGAAGCGTAAACTGAGCCGGCTGATTGCATAACTAGGAATGGAATGGAGGGCTGATAGAGTTAATACAATGGAGCTCATCATAAGCTATGGAAAATGATGATCTCTTAGCATTGGGGACTTGTGACTGGGATAAAAATGGGGGAGCCGGCTGGGGGAGAGGAGAGGGACAAAGGGATGGTGGAGGAGAAAGAGGGATGCGGAATTCCATGTCAACATTACCCCTGGCACGCTGCCAGGTTTTACCAGCAAGTCCAGCATTATTTCCCCTCTCCCCTATTTTCTACCATCTCTTCCCCCTACTTCCTTCCTCCTTCATCTTTCTCTTTTCCTGGACCCCTGCCTCTGCACTGACCCCTCTCACCCCAACTCCCCAACCTCTGCATTCTCTTTCCTATAAAGCCCCCCGCATGTGCTCTCTTTCTCCCCCAATCCTCTCACACTCTCCCTCTCCCCCAATACCCACTGTCCGCAATCTCTCTCTTTTCCTCCGTCCATTTAATGTGCTTTGTTTTCCATTTTCCAGCTCTTGTTTCAGCGATGCCACCAAAGAGGAAATCGGCTGCCACCAAGTCGGATGCCAAGCAAAAGAAGGTCAAAGTTGAGCCAGAGGAGGATAATGTAAAGTCAACTGTTGAAGCCTTAAAAGCTGCTCCAAAAGACAAGGCCAAGGCCAAGATTGATGAGCATTGCCAGCTGAGTTCTAATGCATTGGCGACGGTAGGTGGGCTCCAGTATTGCTGATATTCTTAGGATTTCTACACACTCTCCTGCAATGATTGACTTACATTGGCTGGGATTTTCCATGGCCACTGGCATTGGGCATGTTCGGTGATGTGAGCAGACATTATGGCGCAATTGGTTTTACGACGTTGTGAAACCAGCTTGCGATTGTCCGCTCAGCCCATCATGGTGGGCCGCGTTTCCCACCATTGGATGTCGGGAACCTCACTGTAATACATCAGCATATCATTATAACGTCAGCCTGTCGGATTCATCACCACCCTTCCCGCTGATGTGTTTCACAACAGTATGTGAGTAACGTGCACCTGGTGGACTGCACTTTGCTCAGGACTTCAAGGTTTGTTTGCCGACATTGCTTCGGTCAGCACTCGCAGTCATCAACACCAGGCTTCACAGACAGCACCACATCACTTTTAATGGGGCTGACGGGCAGGTCTCTACCTACCAGATCAGCCAAATGTGGGCAGCTTTTCAATGGCTGCAGGGCTTGGGCTTCCTTGGGGAAGGGGGAGAAGTGGCCTCAGGCAAGGGAAGAGGCTGCAGGGTGAGGGCTGTACTGGGGAAGGGGGGTATCCCAGAGTGTGTGTGGGGGCACATGTTGATCTGTGCAAGTGGCCTCAAGGTGGTGAGGGCTGAAAAGGCAGTCTCCAGAGGAGATGAGGCCAGATGGACATGAGGGTGTGTGAGAGAGTGAGTGGTGATGTCCCTCGAGCTGGCAGTGAGTGAGATGCCAGTGAATGCTTGATGGGCTTTTGAGTGTGAGTTTAGAGTGATGAGATGGTTGCCATACCCTGGCTGCACAGTTGAGATCATTCATCTTCTATCTGCACTGGATGGCCAACCTCTTCTGTGCAGCTTTGGCACTGATCACCACTGCCACCGCCTGCCATGCTGGAGTAGTAATGTTGCTGCCCCTCCTGCAGCCAGATCATGGGTAGATCACTTCACAGTAGGCCTCCACAGCACCCAAAAGGTGCTTGAGGGTTGCAGTCATCTTGCCTGTCGGGGCCATGTCTTTGTCCTGGGCTGGAAGCACAAGTGCGGCTGTACTTTAAATGTGGGGCCTGGCGTGATGAAGCGGTGAGGTGATGGCAGGTTAGTCGGAGCCCGCCCGCCATGGAAATGGCATGTTTCCTGGGAATGCATAAGTAATGTAGCAGGCGTGGGACAATATGGCATTGCTTTACCCGCCCACTACCACACTTAGACAATGGGCAGAATCGTCCCAGATTTGTACGAACAGATTTGAACCCTTTGAGGACCACAGAGCACTTCTATATCGAAGCAAAGTGCCAATGCCTCTTGCTGTGGCAGACAGTACAAAATATTCCAATTTTCCTCCAGAATTCCAATTTTTTTCTTGTACTGAAATTAAAATAATAAATAATTGAAAGAAACATCTTCCTCCCCTATTCTCTTTCCTGCAGTTGCTGTTCTGGAGCACAGTTCCACAGCACCAGCTGCCTGCCAGTACTGAAGAGACTATCCTTCACCGCAAACTCAGACAGTGAGTGCCAGCTGGCTGTATGCCCAGCAGAGAGGGCACTATGGCCAAACCCAATCCTATCTCTACACTCCTGGCAGGAGTCATGGACCAGTTGAATTGCTTCATGTTGTAATGTGGAAGGCAGTGATTGATGTTGCAGAGAGGCTGTGTCGAAGATCAGCACAGGCAGTGAGGCCATTGTTGAACATGTCCACTAGCAGCTTCCCTGCTGAGACAGCCTAACTTGCCACAGACCAGAGATCAAAATATTAGCTGCTAGGTGCACATTTTAGAAATGTCCAGACATTCCCCTCAACAAAGAAACTGGAATAAGAGCATAAAATGTCAGAAACACACCAGTCAATATTGGTGAAGAGGAATGATGGGGCTATGGCATTTAGGATGTGTACATTGTCTCAGAACTGAAGATGGGAGGGGCTTTTGGAGAATCGTACAGCACAGGAGATGCCCATTGTGGTTGTGTTGGCTGTTTGAAAGAGCAATCAGTTGGCAGCATGTTTGCCTCTGAGTCAGAAGGTTGTGGGTTCAACTCACATTCCAGAGACTTGATTACAAAAATCTAGGCTGACACTGCAGTGCACATGGGAGTGCTACACTGCCTGAGATGCCATCCTTCTGATGAAACGTTAAATAACGCCCTGTCTGCTCTATTTCGAAGAAGAACAGGGGAGTTATTCCTGGTGTCCTCTGTCAACATCACATTGCTGTGTGCCTATTGACTGCAGCATTTCCTACATTACAACAGTGACTACAGTTCAGAAAAGAAAGTACTTCATTGGCTGTAAAATGCTTTGGGGCACCTTGTGGCATGATATTAATGCAAATCTTTTCTTTTTCTATCCAATTTGTCCCATTCCCCTACTCCTTCCCCATTGCCCTGCAATTCTTTTTCCTATCAAGTATTTTTCTTTCAACTGTTTATCAAATAGTTTATCCCTGTCTACTATATCAAACTCTCCTAATTATGAAAACCTCTATTAAATCTCCCCTTAACCTCCTCTGCTCTAAGGAGAACAACCCCTAATTGTCTAGCCTCTCCACATAGCTGAAGTTCCTCATCCCTGGGATCAATGGGGAGATGGTGGCATAGTGATAATGTTACTGGACTAATAACCCAGAGACATGGGCTCTGGGGGATAGGTGTTCAAATTCCATCACGGCTGCTAGTAGAATTCGAATTCAATTAGTAAATCTGGAACTCAAAGCTAGGTTCAGTATTAGTGACCCTGGAAGTATCATCATGTGTCCTAAAGACCCATCTGGTTCACAAATGTTCTTTAGGGAAGAAATTTGTCACCCTTACCAGGTCTGGCCTTCATGTGACTCCAGATCCACAGCAATGTGGTTGACTCTTAACTGTCCTCTGAAATGGCTTAGCAAGTCACTCGCTTCAAGGACAATTGGGGATAGGTGACAAATGCTGGCCTTGCCAGGGACACCCACATCCCATGAAAGAATAAAAATACAATTCTGGTAAATCTTCATGGTTGGAAAAACATAAGAGGGAGAAATCAGCCAATGATTTGAATGTTTCCAAACTTACTTTTAAATTGAGGAGTATTTTGATAGATATGTGAGGTAGGTGGTGAGGGAACCAGAATTGAGTGAAAAACCTATTTAACTTCAGCTTCACCAGCTTGCCTCTTGCAGATGCATCTGTCCATGACAGTATTAGTAGGACTGCCCACCACACAGTCTTTGTGAAGATGAAGTCCTATCTTCACAGAGGATACCCTCCATTGTGTTGTGTGGCACTATCACCATGCAGAACAGATCTAGCAACTCAAAACTGGGCATTCATGAGGCATTGTGGGCCATCAGCAGTAGCAGAATTGTATACAACCACAGCCTGTAATCTCATGCCCTGTCATATCCTGCCATTACTATCAAGCCAGAGGAATCAACCCTGGTTCAGTGAGTACAGAAGAGCATGCCTTCCAAACCCATGACCCATCTAGAAGGACAAGGGCAGCAGATGCACAGGATCACCACCACCTGCAAGTCCCCCACCAAGTTGCACATCATCCTGACTTGGAACCATATTGCCGTTCCTTCAATGTCACTGGGTCAAAATCCTTGACCTCTCTCCTGAGGAACACTGTGGGTGTACCTACACTACATGGACTGCAGCGGTTCAAGAAAGTGGCTCACCACCACCTTCTTAAGGGCAATAAATGCTGACCTAGCCAGCAATGCGCACATCCTGTGCACAAATAAAAAATAAAAAAGGGATGGGTTAAGAAGACAATGAGAAGGTAGGCTGCAACTATAGCACATCTGAAATGGAAGGATGAAATATTTACAAAGTGCAGGATATCTCAAAAAGTGGGCAGGTTTACAGTACAGAAAATCCTAGGTAGTTCACTTTCTGGGCCAAGACTAACTTACAGCACAGAGACAGGCTTTCCTCATGTATATCCACAGGACTGTGTGGGGTTTCCTGTTACACTGATCGTGACACCTTACTTTTGTTACAGATTCATGAGGACTATGATTGCATGTTGAACCAAACCAACATCGGAAACAACAACAACAAGTTCTACATCATCCAGCTGATTAAACTGAATGACTTCTATTATTGCTGGAACCGCTGGGGCCGTGTGGTAAGTAGCAGAGGCAGCAAAATCTTTCTCCTTCTGCCCACCCACCGCCCTGCACTTCCAACTCAAACCTTCTTCAACTGGTTGGATGAGGGACCTGATATCTTTTTGTTTACTCCTGGGGAGGGAACTGGGGGAGCCTGGACTGTTATCAAGGCTGGGTGTGAGGAGAGGAGGTTCTGGGCTAATGTTGGGTTAGACCCTCAGGTCAGTTATCAGAGATAAGGGGGAGGAGAGGCTCTGGGCTGAGATTTGGGATGAGAATTTAGTCAATTATCAGTGTTGGGAGTGGCCAAAGGCTTTTCTATGAGGCCTTCTGCTGCACAAGGAGGGCAGCTTGAGCCTTGGATCATATTCCAGGCAGCCGGAGACTTGGGCCTTCCATTGTCAATCCCCATTTCCAGTCAAAGTTTAGTCAAAGCACTGCTGATATCATCAGGCAGTGACTTTGGACTGTTAATGAGAGTCCTACCTACCTTTGCCGGGAGCCACTTCAATAGCCTAATTTCTGGGTTGGGAATAAGATCAGGCTACCTGGTCCTGAACTCTTTGCCCCATCTGACTGTTTTGCATCCATCAAGTGGTTGTGAGGGTGAGCATGTGACTAAATGGAGACCCATGAACCGAATGTCTGACATTTTCCAGCGACTCCACTAACTAGATTGTAACGTGCTTCTTTGAAAACAGCATTGCACAGAATATATACATTGGTTGTTGTTTTTCTTTCTTCACATGTCCTCTTCTCTTGGAGAATAATGTGAAGCAGCGAGAGGATTGACAAGGTGATTAACAGTCTGACAGGGTGGCATTGTTGTTGTTTTTGTATCTTCACACTCTTCCCTTGGAGAGCAGTGTGGTGTAATGAGAGGATTCACAGGATAATTAATAGTGTGAACACACACTCTGTGACCATGACCATCTATATACCAGCTGTTAGAGTGGTTATTTCTATACAGCGGGAGGTTTTATCGGATCACATGCCCACCGAACGTGAGTAACCCACTTAATGCAGAATTCAGAACTTGAATTGTGGCCTCTGCTCACTGGAACTGTCTGGATTCGAGCCCTCCACCTTCTGACTCAGAAGGGGGAATGTTACCGTACTGCAGCATTTTGGGAGTTCAACAAATTGAGAGAACTGCAGAAATGTGTTGACTCTTAGGGCCCCTGCAAATCCCTTGTAAATCCCTAAGGTTCAGGGGCCTGAGATGGAAAACCACTGGTTTAGAAAAGCAATGGGCTTGATAGGCCCAAGAGCCCTATTCCTGTCAAGCTCTGAGGGCACTTGGTGAGTACTTGTTGCAGCCTCTGGGGTACTTAAGTGCAGATGTGTTCCGTCCCAGAACCCTCAACATTTATCTTCACAAACATTTTTAAAAAAAAAGCTACAGACATTCTTTAGCAGTGCCATTTATGGGCCATAGATCTGAATGAAATCTGACAACTTTGCATTATTCCTTCCTCTCTTGGTCCCGGGTATTCTCGGTACTCCAGCTTACAGTGGACAACAGTTTATCATACCACCTTGGTTTCTTGAACAATTTCCCAAACTAGGCCTCTGCAAAGGGAGCTCCTTCTCCTGATTTCCATCCAATCGTTTTTGTTTAAGCAGTAATGTAAAAGGAAAAGAACTGAACATGCTGGAATTCTGTAATAAAAATAGAAAAGCTGGAAACTTTCAGTAGATGAAGACTGTCCTGAAAGCTTAAGGCCAACTTCCTCCAGCTTCAAGTTATCAAGTGAACATTTAATGTTCATTGTTTTTTCTGCTGCTTTCTCACTGTCTTTCCTGGTTAGGGAGAAGTTGGCCAAAATAAACTGGGTCCTCCAGTTGCCCTGAATGTTGCTATGAAGGATTTTGAAAAGAAGTTCAAAGACAAGACCAAGAATGACTGGGTGAACAGAGATTCCTTTGTAGCATATCCTGGAAAATACACAATGATTGAAGTTCAGCAGGGCTATGAAGAAGTGACAGTTATGAAGGTAGGTCAAACTTAGGTTTGTGTCCAATTTTGACTTGCTTTAGTGTGTGTCAGCCTTGCATCTGAGTTGGTTGTGGTTGATTTAGTCAACTGAGATCTAGTGACTAATCTCTCTCTATCAAGCACGTCAGGGAGGGAGGAGTAAGTGGAGGATAAAAAGGTTGGGGTGGATCAGGGTAGTCGGAGCAGCAGCGGGACCAGAGCAAACCTGGGGGTGAACGGTGCCAGCGGAGCTTCTCAATAAGGCCCGACCCCCTGAGGGTCGAGGCCCAGATCAAGCCAGTCAGGGCAGCAGCTAACCCCAAAAGGAACCCCACCAGAATTTGAAAAGGCTGACAAAAGTGACGTCATCACAAAGCTGAGAACTGATTGGCAGTTAGCGGTAAGCTGTTTTTCTCCACTTCATAGCTACATTAAGGAAAGGTAAGAGTCCTAGGGCTTTTTTTGAAAAAGAAAGAAACTTAAATAATTTTCTACTTGGCTTAAATTTAGGTAAGAGTATTTTAACCAAGGTATGGCAGGGGAGTTCAGTCCCATGTGTTGTATGGCCTGCAGTATGTGGGAAGTCTTAGACGCTCCTGGCAGTCTTGACAACCACATCTGCAAAAGTGCCACTGGTTTGACCAGCTTGAGCGCCTGGTTTTGGAGCTTGAGCATTGGCTGGAGGCACAGCAATGTATCCACGAGGCAGAGGATTACGTGCATAGCACGTTTTTAGACGTGGTCACCCCGCAGCTTAAGGAAGTGCAATCAGAGCAGGAATGGGTGACCACCAGTCAGAAGAAGGGACGCAAGCAGGTAGTCAGGAAAGCCCCAGAGTGCATCTCACTCGAACAGTTTTTCTGTGTTGTAAAAAGGTGGGAGTGACTCTGGGGAATGCAGCCAGAGCCCAGCTGCACAAGGTGGGAGGAGAAAGAGAAAGAGCAATAGTGGTAGGAGATTCAATAATGAGGGGTACAGACAGACGTTTCTGCAGCCACAGACATGACACCAGGAAGGTATGTTGCCTCCCTGGGTCCAGGGCCAAGGATGTCACGGAACGGCTGCAAGGAATTCTGAAGGGAGAGAGCGAACTGTCAGAGATCATGGTTCATATTGGTACCAAGGACATAGGTAGAAAGAGGGATGAGGTCCTGCAACAAGAATTTTGGGAGCTAAATAGCAGATTGAAAACAGGACCTCAAAGGTTGTAATCTCTGGATTACTCCCGGTGCCAAGTGCTAGTGAATATAGGAATAGGAGGATGGAGCAGCTGAAGAGTTGGTGCAGGAGTGGAAGCTTTAGATTCCTGGATCACTGGGTCCATTTCTGGGGAAAGTGGGACCTGCACAAGTCTGGGTTGCACCTGAACCGGAACAGGACCAACATCTCTGTGGGGGGGCGGGGGGGGGAAGTTTGCTAGTGCTACTGGGGGTTTAAACCAATTTGGCAGGGGGTTGAGTTACGAAGTGGAGGTATAGTGTGAGTGATGCACAGACAAATATAAAAGAAAAACCAAGTCAGTCTGGAAGGCAGGGCGTATATTGTCTAATTAAGACAAAAGGGAGCATGGCAAGGCTGGATGGCATTTATTTTAATGCAAGGAGTCTTGCGAGTAAGGCAGATAAATTGAGGGTGTTGATTAACACATGGGGATTTACTGCAATAAGGAGGGATGATATCTTAGAATATCTCTGGACTTGTTGGTCTTAGAAGGTTCCTCAAATGAAGCCATATGAGTAGAAAATAAAAACAAAAAGGGGGCAGTCACATTGTTGGGAGTATACTATAGACCCCCCAAACAGTGGGAGAGATAGTAAGGCAGATATGTAGGCAAATGTCAGAAGTGTAAAAATAATGGAGTAATAATAGGGGATTTCAACTTCCCCAATATTAACTGGGATAGAAAAAGTGTGAAAGGCTTAGAGGGGTGGGATTCTTAAATGTATCCAGGAGAGCTTTTTAAGCCAGCATGTAGAAAATCCTACAAGAAAGAGGGTGGTGCTGGACCTAATTTTAGGGAACAAAGCCAGGAAAGTGGTAGAATTGTCAGTGTAGGAGCATTTTGGTGATGGTTACATAACTCAGTAAAATTTAAGGTAGTTATGGAAAATCCAAAGATGGACTGGAAATAAAGGCTCTGAATTGGGGGAAGGTTGATTTAATATAAGACAGGATCTGGCCAAGGTGGACTGGGAGCAGCTACTTGTAGGAAAATCTACATCAGAGCAGTGGAAGTCATTCAAAAAGGAAATAGTGAGAGTTCAGGGCCAACATGTTCCCATAAAGGTGAAGGGTAGGACCAACAAGTTCAGAGAACCCTGGATGTCGAGAAATGTACAAGGTCGGATAAGGGAAAAAAAAGGAAGCTTATGGTAGATGCCGAGGGCTCAAAACAGCGGAAGCCCTAGAGAGTATAGAAAGTGCAGGGGGTTACTTAAAAAATAAATTAGGAGAGAGAAGAGGGGGTATGAAAAAATGCTGGCGGGTAAAATGAAGCAAAATCCAAAGGCATTTTATAAGTATATTAGGGGCAAGGGGATAACCAGGGAATGAGTAGGGTGCATTAGGGACCAAAGTGGCAATCTGTGTGAGGAGCCGGAAGACATAGGTGAGGTTTTAAATGATTACTTTTCATCTCTATTCACTATATAGAGATGGACGATGTAGCTATATAAATTAGGGAGGGGTCTGTGATATATTTGAACAAATTAGTATTGAGAGGGAGGAAGTATTGGCGGTTTTAGCGGGCTTAAAAGTGGATAAACCCCCAGGATTGGATGAGATGTATCCCAGGCTGCTTTGAGAGGCAAGAGAGGAGATTGCAGGGACCATGACATTAATTTTCAAACCCTCTCTGGCCACAGGAGAGGTGCCAGAGGACTGGAGGACAGCTAATGTGGTACCATTATTCAAGAAAAGTGGTAGGGATAAACCAGGGAACTATAAGCCAGAGTGTCTAACATTAGTGGTAGGGAAACTTTTGGAAAAAATTCTGAGGGACAGAATTAATCTCCGCTTGGGGAGGCAAGGATTAATCATGGATAGTCAGAATGGCTTTGTCAGGGAAATATCATGTGTAACAAATTTGATTGATTTTTTCAAGGAGGTGACTAGGTGTGTAGATGAAGGTAATGCAATTGACTTAGTCTACATGGTTAAGGCTTTTGACAAGGTCTTGCATGGGAGACTGGTCAAGAAGGTAAGAGCCCATGGGATCCAGAGCAATTTGGTAAATTGGATCCAAAACTGGCTTAGTGGCAGGAGGCAGAAGGTGATGGTCGAAGGCTGTTTTTGTGACTGGAAGCCTGTGTCCAGTGGCGTACTGCAAGGTTTGGTGCTGTTTGTAGTGTATGTTAATGATCTAGAAATTAATGTAGGAGGTATGATCAGTAAGTTCGCAAATGACACAGAAATTGGTGGTATGGTAAATAATAAGGAGGGAAACCTTACACTACAGGACAACATAGATGGGCTGGTCAGATGGACAGAACAGTGGCAAACAGAATTTAATCCTGAAAAGTGTGAGGTGAGGACTAACAAGGCAAGGGAATACATGATGCATGGTAGGACCCTAGGAAGTACAGAGGACCATGGGGACCTTGGCGTGCATGTCCATAGGTCCTTGAAGGTAGCGGGACAGGTAGATAAGGGGATTAAGAAGGCATATAGGATACTTACCTTTATTAGTTGAGGCATTGAATACAAGAGCAGGGAAGTTATGATGGAGCTATGTAAAACGTTAGTTACGCCACAGCTGGAGTATTGTGTGCAGTTCTGGTTGCCACACTATAGGAAGGATGT
The DNA here is from genome assembly GCF_017639515.1 of Carcharodon carcharias. Lineage (NCBI taxonomy): Eukaryota > Metazoa > Chordata > Chondrichthyes > Lamniformes > Lamnidae > Carcharodon > Carcharodon carcharias. Next base: position 82,800,195 of record NC_054473.1, read on the forward strand.
GATTGCACTGGAGAGGGTGCAGAGGAGATTCACCAAAATGTTGCCTGGGCTGGAGTGTTTCAGCTATGAAGAGAGACTAGGTAGGCTGGGGTTGTTTTCCTCAGAGAAGAGGAGGCTGAAGGGGGCCTGATTGAGGTGTACAAAATTGAGGCATATGGATAGGGTAAATAGGAAAAAACTTTTTCCCCTTAGTGGAGGGGTCAATAACCAGGGGGCATCGATTTAAGGTAAGGGGCAGGAGATTTAGAGGGGATTTGAGGAAAACTTTTTTCACCCAGAGGGTGGCGGTTATCTGGAACTAACTGCCTGAAAGAGTAGTACAGGTGGGAACCCTCACAACATTGAAGTAATATTTAGATGAACATTTGAAACGCTGTAGCATACAAGGCTATAGGGCAAATGCTGGAAAATAGGATTAGAGTAGATAGGGGCTTGATGACTGGCGTGAACACGATAGACCGAAGGGCCTCTTTCTGTGCTGTAAAACTCTGACTATAGATTTCTGTGTTAAAAGCAGAGCAGCTATCTGTCAGAGTCGATAGCCTACCCATGACAGGCCCCACCTAATGGATTTTCACCCAAGCTGGGAAGACAAAAAGCTGTTTGTTTTTAATTGGAGACATTTGGATGAAGGTTTGAAGGCTCTTAATGTTGACAAGGACCAGGGCTTAAAAGAGATGAGGTAAATCAATACATTCTGGTTTAAAAAAAATAGATTGCATGAGAGTTGGGAGAATATTTGAGGTCCATGGAAAGAGTGGGTTGATTTAAGAGACCTCATATCATGCAGAATCTCAATCCCAAATAGTGAGGATGCAGGAAAGCAGTAGTATTTGGAGTTTAACAAGTGAACAACATTTGGAGAAGAGAGGATAGTTTCATAAAATACAGAGATATGTAAAGATTGTGATGGGGAGTTTGAAGGGTAGAGATGGAAGAGAAATGCGATATCATACCACAAGACAGAGGTACAGGGTGTGTTGAAAATGTTCCAAAAGCAGGACTGAATAGGGAGAGCAGTGGGTATTGTCCACTCAGACAGAGTGACTTGTGGGAGAATCCTTATGTCATGCATTGTCTTCTTGTAGACTGACGCTGTGGACGGAGGTTCAGTGGTGAATAAGAAAGTCAAACATTGCACTTTAGATAAACCAACCCAGGAGCTGATCACTCTCCTCTTCAGCCATGATATGTTCAAGGAGCAGATGCAAACCATGAACCTTGGTAAGTCCTTCAGCCCAGTTTCAACAGCCTGATAGACCAGAACTTGAACTTCAGATTAAAATGGAGCCAGAGATCTGGACCATTGAACTTAATCCCTGTTCCTAAAGTTCATATAGAGATGCCCAGATGATGTGGCTCTCCACTCGTGCTCAGTCTCCACTGGCACATTATGAATTCCACTACTCCTTGCTTTGACTTGATAGCTTTGTGAAGCTTTGTACAGTAGTTTAACCCCCTCTGAGATTCCATTGACTCTCAGCCTTGGCATACTGAATGTAAGTGATATTCCCCCAGCCTGTATTCCCTAAAACCCCTTGCTACAAGGAAACAATCTGGACATTTTCCCCATTGTTACACTGTCCTGTCCTGACAATGACTCTGGGAAACCCATCTACAGAATCGTTGGTGGTAAGATCTGTTTATCTACATTGAGACTTTACGAGTATAAGGACCTAGCAATTCTACAATGCTGCAGTCATATTGCTGGGCTGAAGCAATTCTACGTTTAGTTTGAGCACGAGGAGCCTTCCCATTTACAACATTGGAAAGTTGGGTGTCAGCCATGATTCAGTTGGCAACAGTCTTGCCTCTCAGTCTGAGGTTGTGGATTCATGGCCCACTTGAACACAAAATATAGGCCAAAATTCCAGTGAGTATTGAGAGAGAGCTGCACTGTTGGAGGTGCTGTCTTTTGGATGAAAAGTTAAACTGCGGCCCCATCTGCCTTCTCCAATTGATGTGAAAGATCCCGCTATTTCAGTGGGAGTGTTCTCTCCTCTGTCCTAAGCCAATATTTATCCTTCAACAGTAGTAAATCTGGTCGTTATCACATTGCTATTTGTGGGAGTATGTAAACCAACTGGCAACTCTATTTCTTACATTATAACAGTGACTACACTTCAAAGGCGCTTCATTGGCTGAAAACTGGTTTGGGGTGCCCTAGGAAAGATGCTATATAAATGCAAGTTCTTCCTATTTCCTGGTTTAAAATTGCAAGTTAATATACCAAAGGAGTGACTGGTATGATGGTTTTGACATTGCTTTCCACCTCTGGGACGTAGGTTTGTGTTCAGGGTGAAAGTCTGAAGGCTGATAGCCATGGGGAGCACCCCAAATTTATTTAATGTAAGAGCTAAGTGCCTACAATACATGATTGTCCTGATTTCAATACTATTTGAATTTTGAACAAGAAATTAAACTGAAGTCTTGTTTGCTCTCTCAGGCGAATATGAAAGATCCCCGGCATCGTTTTGAAGAAGACGAGGGATTTCTCCCTTGTGACCTGGCCAATATTTATTCTTCCACCAACATCACTAAAAGAAATGACTTGGTTATTATCACCTTTTGATAGCAATAAAAAAGTAAAATACTGCAAATGCTGGAAATCTGAAATCAAAAAAACTGAGAATACTATGCACACTCAGCTAGTCAGGCAGCATCCATAGACAGAGAAATTAAGTTAATGTTTCTCATCAAGTCCCTCGATGACCACTTATCAGAACCTTTGTTCTTTTTTTGATTACCGTAACTTTGTGCCCTCCAGTTACTGACTCCCTGGCCAATGAAATAATTTATCCTGCTTTACTTTATCACAAGCCCTCACATTTTTGAACACTTCTACAAAATCTCCTCTCAACCTTTGATAAGAAGAAACATTTATCCTGCCCAATTTTTTTCTTCCAAATGCTTGGAACAACATCTTTGCTGATTGGCAAAAGTGGCTAAAAGATTGAGCTGTGGGGAGCTAGAAGGTCCGAGATTTGTTCTCTATTCATAACTAATATCAGCTGGGGGCATTTGGTGTCGGTGTCCCAGACTAGGGAAAGAACATTTAAGTTAGGGTTCCTGTCCTGATCCCTATCCATTCGCCCAGTTTTGCAGGATGTGTTGTTGGGTGAGGGTGGAGTTGCTGTGCAAACTCAGGTATTGGAGAGTTACTGCGAGGGTAATGAGTCCTTATCCCGATTAAACCCTTCAGGAGGGTAACAAAGAGATAGTGCTGCCCTCCATTAATGATTGTACTCTTTGCTATTGGTCTGATCAGATGTGAAGAAGATGCCTCTTGGAAAGTTGAGTAAGCAGCAAATTGCCAAGGGTTTTGATGCGTTGGATGAGATTAAGGAAGCCTTGGAGAAATCCCAGCAAAAACAGCTGGAAGAACTGTCCTCAAAGTTCTATACTATCATTCCTCACTACTTTGGGCGCAATAGACCCCCGGTGATTGATACATCTGAAGTGATCCAAGCCAAAAAAGACATGCTGCAGGTAATTGTCATTGAAAGTAGGCCAAAGATTTTCAGTAGGACCATGATTGGTGCTAATCTCAGTGTGGGCTCTCTAAGCAGGCATTCGGTAAAGCTAAAGTACTTCAGTATCTATTTCTTTCTGTCATACTCCATATAACAGGAGCTCATTGAGTTGGGTTTGAAAAGCCAATATTACTTGGCAGCCATCTTGTTCTTGTGTCTGTGTTGTCCTCAGGCAACCGTCAAAAGTACAAGCCCATAAAGTCTATACTGATTAATCTCAACCTTATCTCACCACATCCTTCAACCCCACGTTCTCACCTTGTTCAGGATATGCACTCTTCACTCTACCGCCATTACAGTATGTAAAAGTACCCAGAAACCATTCAAACAGCTAAGTAGCTGCACGTCACAGGGAAATTGTTCACCTTCCCAGTGACCTTGTAATGATAACTCCAAGAGCGGCCACTCAGCAAGGTAAGGGCAAAACCAACCAATAGACAAAGTCCATCCCAGAACAGCCATGATGACAATGATGGTAGAGCCAGTCCTGATGACCTCACGTTCCCTGTAATATTTTATTTTGTGTTGTTTGTTCTGTTATGAATAGGATATCTGTGGGGTTGTCTGTGATCCAGTAGGTCTTCACACCAGAACACACACCAGATATTTGTGTTGTTGCAAGGTTCCTGGACATGGAACCTTTTGTCAGTCTGGCAGATGCAAGATAAAGTAAACCATCCCTCGCTGGTTTGATTAGTCATTGCCAGGATTCATTCTTCAGACTCGCACATTTATAATTGCCACTTTGGCCAGTTCATTGGAACCAAGAGCCATCAGGAGTTAGTGTCTTAAGGGGAGAGGCGTGGGTGGGGGTGGGTGGGCATGGGGAAGGTGAAGAGAAATAATGTAGATTTCCAAGAAATCATCAGTTCTCCAAGCTAAATCACAAACTTCTATCTGAATGACCAGGTGCTTGCTGATATAGAACTGGCTCAGAGTCTTCAAGCTGAGAAGGAACAGAAAACCAAGACTGAAGTTGTTGAGGATGTTCCACATCCTCTGGATGAAGATTATAACCTACTGAAGTGTAAGCTCTCATTGCTGATGCACACTTCCGAAGAATTCAAGGTAAAACTAGGACTGCACCTCGCCTCGAGTAAATCCCCACCTCTCCTCGAGTAATTCCCCACCCAACACCCCACCTCATTTCAAGTAAATCCCCACCCAACATCCACCCCCCACCACCCCGCCCCAAACCCCACCTCACCTCTAGTAAACACTCTCAGTCTCTTTAAACTTAAAATATGGCACCCACAGAACGGACAAAAACAGCCTACCAAATTCATTCAGAAGATTAGATAAAGCTACGAAGTACAATGGTGTTGGACCAATAATTGAATACAAGATATTTGAGCTTTCCCTGACCAGATACTAGCAGGGAGCTAGTACATGCCTAGCGCTAACAGAATGTTGATTGTGAACCTGTTCCCCTGGTAGGGAGTTCAACATGAGACAAGTAAGCAACTTGCTTAGAGATCCTTGGCCTGAAGTCCTCTCTGACTTCAACAATGGTTAACTAACCTAACGAGAGACTGTACTTTTATCCACTCAATTTCTTTGAGTAATGGATGCAAAATTTGAAAGGTAATATAGTTAAGAGGCAGAGAGGCTGAATGGCCCTCTCTGAGCTGTAAATGACTCTATGGGCCAGATTTTCATGGAGTCGGGCCGACTCCAGAGATCTTTAAAAATAGTGGGCGGGACCCAGATGCAGAAGTCCTGCCCTAACTTCCGGCAGATCCAATTTTTGCTGGTGGGGGAAGGTACGAGATATTAATCGCATAGGAGGAAACTCAAACTCAGCAGGGCTGAGTTCAAACAGACCCCATTTTAACTATTCCAACAGCCTTAATCCACAGTTTGAGTCATGAATTGATGGAGTATGTGTAAACGCTTTTGTAGGGTGGATGGGATCTGGTTAAGTATCATGATCTGAAGTTTCTTCAGTGCACCACCTCTTAAGCATGGTTTTTAAAAAAGGCTTAAGCTGTTTGTGAGAGGTTAAAAAAAATAACCTCTGCTGGACTGATTTGATCGACAGATCATCTGATGCAGGTCAGAAAAAACATTACCACCTGTTCGTGCACTTTCAATAGAAATCTTCGTTGACATTCCCCAAGGGCTATTATTATGTTATTATGAATACTTGGCTGTGTTTCAACAGTTACAATTATCTCAGCGGGGGGCATTCTGAGTTCATAACTTGATTGGCAGTTTAAACAGGCTATTAAAGTATAGGAATAAAGATGTCTTACTGCAATTATATAGAGCCTTGGTGAGACCATGCTGGAGTATTGTGTGCAGTTTTGGTCTCCTTATCTAAGGAATGATATACTATGGTGGATACTAGGTGAATGACTATGAAAGGGAGTGCGACGAAGGTTCACTAAATTAATTCATGAGATGGAGGGATTGTCCTATGGGGAACAATTAAATAGACTGTCCTTTATTCTCTGGAATTTAGAAGAATGAGAAGTGATCTCATTCAAACCTACAAAATTCTGACAAGGCTCGACAGGGTAGATGCAGAAAGGATGTTTCCCCCCTGACTGGGGTGTCTAGAATCAGTTTCAGAATAAGGGGCTGGTCGTTTAGGCCTGAGATGAGGAAGGATTTCTTCACGCAGAAGGTGACGAATCTTTGGACTTCTTGCCCCAGAGGGTTGTGGAGGCTCAGTCGTTGAGGTATGTTCAAGACTGAGATCGATAGATTTTTACATATTGAAAACACTAAGGGATATGGTGATGGTGCAGGAAAATGGCGTTGAAGTAGAAGATCAGCCATGATCTCATTGAACGGTGGAGCATGCTCTCAAAGCTAAATGGCCTACTCCTGCTCCTATTTCTTGTGTTCTTATGTCCTTAAAGGATTAGCTTTCTTTGTGGGGTCTGAGTAGAAATTTGTTTTTATAAGAGATTAACCACTTGAGAAGATTTAAAAGTTTTAAATGGGTTTCATGAATGGGAGTTTTTTTCACTATCAAATGTGAGAGTGAGAGCTGTTTTAGATTGTCGGAGGTTTTTTTTTCATCTCCACATGGCTACTGAGGTCTGCCCATGGTGGATACTAGGTGAATGACTATGAAAGTGGCATGGGGCCTATGAGGAGGCATGGATGGCAGGTTGTTGGGCATGAGTTGGCATTGGGGGTGGGTCAGGAAATTTCCCGACTTGAGCTACCCGCCTTGATAGTGATAATCCAGTACTATGAGTCAATGATTGTACTCTAGAACAGAATAATATTTCACAGCTCTTGCATAGTCCACTACCAATTTCAGGTGTGACCATTTGTCCATTGGAACCCACACTCCAACCTCACTTCACACAGCATTGAAATCCTCATGAAGGTGTGTCAGTGGTGATGCAGTTGGCAGCACTCTTACCTCTTGAGTCACTAGGTTTTGGATTCAAATCCCACCCCAGGACTTGAGCACAAAAATCAGGGCAGACACTTCAGTGTAGTAATGAGGGAGTACTGCACTGTCATAAGGATTGCCTTTCATTTGAAGCCAGCGTGTGCCATCTCAGCTGGATGTAAAGGATCCTACAGCACTATTTCAAAAAAGCAGTGGGGTGGGGTGTGGTTTCCCTCTGGTGTCTTGCTCATTATTCATCCCTCAATCATCATCACAAAAAGAGATTATCTGGTCATTATCACATTACTGTTTGTGCAAATTTGCTGCCATGTTCCCTACATTACAGCAGTGACTACATTTTTAAAATGTTTTGGGGGGGTGGGGGGGCTGGTCTACTTTATTTGATGTATGGCACCAGTAATTATGAAAGGCGCTATATAAATGCATATCTTTTTTGTTCCAAATTGACTGGGACCAATTTATTCTGTTAGAAAATTGCAAAATTCAAGGCCCTTTAGCATTTCAGAGTAAATAGCAAAGCTGGTTTTCCATTACTGCACCCCCCCTACCAAGAATGAATGCCAGTAAAGTAAATGTAGCCACACTTGATATTAATTGTCTTTTCAAAATGAAACAGGAGCAGGTTTCAAGATTGTGACAGCTGCCCTGGGAGTGCCTGATGAAGGTACTGGCTATCAAGTGGAAAATTTCTCACTTCACAACATTGATATTCCTCACTGTAATGCCGTAAAGTTCAACAAAAAATATAGACTGGGGCACCAGAATTCCTTGAGTCCCATTTCGCCCCTGGCTGCACCAAGATTCTACACCATTTAGACCAAACTTTTATGTTCTACTTGGGGGGGGGGGTGGGGGGGGAGGGGGTCATGGAATCACAGAATTGTTACAGTGCAGGAGGCCATTCAGCCCATCATGTCTGCACCAGCTGTTCAAATGAGCAGTTCACCTATTGTCTTCTCCCTGTAACTCTGCACATTTTTCCTTTTCAGATAACAGTCTATTTCCCTTTTGAATGCTTTGATTGAATCTGCCTCCACCGCACTCTCAGGCAGCACGTTCCACAACTTAACCACTCACTGCATGAAAATGTTTGTCCTCTTGTCATTTTTGCTTCCTTTGCCAGTTACTTAAACTCTGTGCCCTCGCGTTTGGCTCTTTTGGACCTTTCACCTGCCCTGCATCACCCCTCAGCATCAAGTGGGGTGGGGGAGGTGGGGGTTTGCAGTTTTTAGGAGAGAACATGGGCTTCCCAGAAAGTCCCTTCCCTGCTGAAAGTTCTCATTTGAGACCCAAAATGAGTGGCTTTGAGGCCTCGCAGCCTTGAACCCTTTAGCTGAGTGAGGTGATTGATTCAGTTAGTCAGTAGTTTTTCCATTTGCACCATTAATCCTAGCCACCTTCCTATATCCTACTTGGCCTTCATTGCAAGAGGATTTGAGTACAGGAGTAAAGATGTCTTGCTGCAATTGTATAGAGTCTTGGTGAGTATTGTATACAGTTTTGGTCTACTTGCCTAAGGAAGGATATACTCGCCATAGAGGGAATGCAATGAAGGTTCACTGGACTGGTCCCTGGCATGGTGAGATTGTCCTATAAGGAGGGATTGAGGAGACTGGGACTGTATTCTCTAGGGTTTAGAAGAATGAGAGGCGATCTCATTGAAACTTTTAAAGTTCTTACAGGGCTTGACAGGGTAGATGCAGGAAGGATGTTTCCCCTAGCCGAGGGGGGTGCTGGTAGTTGGTCTAGAATCAGGGGCACAGAATAAGGGGCAAGCTATTTAGGACTGAGATGAGGAGGAATTTCTTCACTCAGGATGGTGAATCTTTGGAATTCTCTACCCCAGAGGACTGTGGAGGCTCAGTCATTGAGCATGTTCAAGACAGAGATCAATGGTTTCCTAAGAATTAAAGGTACCAAGGGATACAGGGAAAGTGCAGGAAAATGGTATTGAGGTCGAAGATCAGCCATGATCTTGTATGGCAGAGCAGGTTTGAGGGGCCGAATGTTCCTTTATACCTATCACACGCAGTGTCTGCAGCCTCCATGTTTAAGCTCTGTTGATGGGGAAGGAGGCGAATTGCTTTCATTGTCAGCTCCCCCCACGTCACATGGCACCCACCTCATCCCTTTTGGTCCCCCTTTACTAATGGGACCCATCCAACTTGTTGTTTCATTGCAGATATTTAAGAAATATGTGGATGTGACTGGTGGTGCCCACAGACCAGTGAAAATCCTCAACATCTGGGAGCTGGACAGAGACGGAGAGGTGAGTTTGCAAGCTGAGGCTAGAACTCATCACAGGTTTAGTGCAAACATGGTATTTGTATTGTGGCAGTCTCAGAGAGTGAAGGCACCAACAGATTGACTAAGGTAAGTGCCATCAGGGCCTTTGCTATTTTCTGCCAGGAACTGGCCAATGCTGTCCTCATGGGGTTGTAGGAAGCATTTCCCACTGGAGGGGACCAGGGGCAAGGTAACACCTGGAGCAACCTTATTCAATGAGACAGAAAGGAAGGTCAAGCACACGCATGAAAAATCTCCAGAAAAGATAAACTAAAATCAGTTGAATGCTGATTAGCAGGATATTACATAAAGATGAAAATGGGGTACAGTAATAAAAAGGTGCTGGAAAAACTCAGCAGGCCTGGCAGTGTCTTTGGAGAGAGAAAAACAGAGTTAACGTTTCGAGTCCAATATGACTTCTTCAGAATGGGGTTCAGTACTTGAAGGCAAACAGATGAGGAGGGAATGATTAGGAGACAGAAGGAGACACAATCCAGTTAGACTGTCTGTGGCGTGACCTTACCACTTGGTGAATATCCTCTCCAGGCCACTTATATCTTGCTCAGACACTGCTTAGTCCACACCCTGAGAAAAGCATGGGATGAATCACAGAGTATAAGTGAAGAATCAGCTCCAGCTGTCAACTGAGCAGCTGGAGTGGAATTAACACCAGAATTATTATTTTTTTAAATTATCCAGCCTAGTATTTTTTGGGGGTTTGTGATGATGCAATCAGTCAAGTACTGGGAGTCCAAAACAAAAACAGAATTACCTGGAAAAACTCAGCAGGTCTGGCATCTAAGTACTGGGAGTGTTTGATGGGACAGTATAGAGGGAGCTTCACTCTGTATCTAACTCTGTGTTGTACCTGCCCTGGGAGTGTTTGATGGTCATACTACCAGGAAAGAGAGTAATGGTAATCCATTGCTCAGGGCAACACATAAAGTTGATGAGAACACTGATGCCAGAGAAACTGAGGAGTCGGTGTCACCAGGTGGGGGCATTAGCCAGACACTAATACGGACTCTTCCTGTGTTTCTAGGGGGTACGTTTCAAGACCCACGATAACATTGAAAACCGACGCCTCCTGTGGCACGGCACTAACATTGCAGTTGTCGCTGCCATTCTGAAAACAGGGCTGCGGATCATGCCACACTCAGGGGGCCGTGTAGGATGTGGAATTTATTTTGCATCTGAAAACAGCAAGTCAGCAGGATATGGTAATTAAAGCAACCTGACTGGACTCAGCCCTGATCATCAGGAAACTCAGAAACATTGTAAAAAAAAAAAATCAGGATGATAATAAGAAACCTCAGGAGCATAGACTGGTGAAATGGACAGACACATGGCTAATGAAATTTAACAGAGATGTGAGCATTGAAGCATTTTGGTAGGAAGGATGAGGAGAGGCAATATATAATAAAGGATGCAATTTAAAGAGGGTTAGGACAGAGACACCTGTGGGTGTATTTACACCAGGAATGCCAACATTAACACCTGGTAAATCAGGAGGTAAACCTTTTAAGAATTATGAGAGTTGGTATCAAAATCATGCTTTTGTTTTCAAACATAATCCATCTGTCAATCTATTTTGGTTTATAAACCTCATTTAGTCACTTATTTAATCACTGACATCATATAAAGCTGTACTTAGCCTTGCGTTTATCTATGGTTATAAAAGCAGACCTAGAGTGTGGTGCTCAGAAACCCTTGATCTCCATGCACCCCCTTCCATTTAATTTGCTTCTTGCTTCCAATCCAAATTAAAGCTTTTATTCCCATGAAGAAGGAAATTGAGTTCTGTGCTTTTAACTTTGTTGGTTCTGCAGTTTTGTTTATCGGAAGTTGTTAAAATTGTCTCCCCTATCCTGACAGCTGATTTGTAGACTCCAGTTTTCTTGGGCCCATTGCTGGAAAACAGTAAGTTAGCAGTATATACTTTACAATTTATTTTACAATTTAAACACAGGAAGCCAAGGTCACTCTCCTATCACACGAACTGCAGAAGCACCAAATATAAAAGCATATTGAGTTGTAAACTGTGGCCTTATGACAACATCAAGACTCAGGATAAACTAGGTCTCCAATGCTGTTGCATCTTCAGCCTGTGGGTCACTGTGGAAGCAGGTTCAATTGAGGAATCCATGAGGAAATTGGATTATTATCTGAAAAGGAAGACTATATGCAGGGCTACAGGGAAATGGCACTAGGTGAATGGCTCCTTCAGAGAGCCAGCACAGACACACACACACACACACACACACTAGGCCAAATGGCTTCCTTCTATGCTATAACAACCATTCTTGTGATACAAAATGACATCAGTAATGCTGCATTCTGAACAATATGAACCACCCTAGTAACTGAAATCCACATAAGTAGATAGAAATAACATTGACATTACTAAGAGACGGCATTTAATCAACTGGACACTAAAATAATTAATTTTCTTGTGTTTAGATGAATAATTAAGTAGGAAAATTATATTTAGTATTTTACCATTTTAAGTTGTATTAAATGGACTTCAGCATAAAAAATGATAAATCAATCAGTGCCATAAAATCTTTGATTATATATGCTTTTACTTAATGTGAGTGCAGCATATGCTGTCATATTATTGCATCATTTATGTTGGGAGTAGGAAAATTTATAAACTATCCAGTAATTGTAACACTGCAATCCTGATTAGTGTGTGCTCTGCCTTTAACAGTTGAGGGATACTTACCTCTTTCAAAGCGGTTGGAGGGTGGTGCCAAGTTCAATATATAATAAAAAAAAAGCCAGCAGTAGATTCGGAGCCTTGCAGATTTCTTTTCTGTAAACATGTTGGTGACTAGCAGACAAAAACTCAACAACCCAGTCCCAAACTGACTCCCCAAACAACAGTCAATAGGAAACTACTGGGAAATACTTAGTAGCAGCTACTGGCTGGTTTTGTTTCAATTCTAACCCAGTGTAATGGTGTAGAGATTGTGCTGAATCAGCCAAACACATCAAGAATTTAACAGCTTTAACACATTCCCTAAATTTTCAACTTAAAAGTGGCATCTGCAGGAGATAAATAAATATTTACTATAGAGTCTCCCACCTGAGCAATTATTCATCTTTGTACATGTAGAAAACATGTTCCCTGTGGAAATTGTGAGGCTTCAAGAACTCGATTGCAAGAGAGGCTTAATTTTACTGATGAACCGGGCCCCTCACCATAAAATTGAGAGAGTTGACCTGTCTGGGGCACAAGTCTGTGAAGGTAGCAGGATAAGTTGAAAAGGTATACGGGATCCTTGATTTTATTAATGAGAGACATAGAGTACAAAGGAAAGAAAGTTATGTTAAGCCCATCATAAAATAGTGGTTAGGGCCCAACTGGAGTATTGTATTCAGTTCTGGGCACCACACTTAAGAAAAACTGTCAAGGCCTTGGAGAGAGTATAGAGGAGATTTACTAGACTGGTACTGGAGATGTCAGACTTTGATTATATGGAGATGACAAGCTGAGGTTGTTCTCCTAAGAGCAGAGAAGGTTAAAGGTAGGTTTGATAAAGTTGTTCAAAATCTTAGTAATAAAGTAAATAGGGAGAAATTCCCAGGCGACAGAAGGACATAGATTTAAGTGAATTGGTAAAAGAACCAGAGACAACATGAGAAAAATATTATGCACTGAGCTATCGTGACCTACAATGCACTGCCTGGTGGAAGAAACTTCAATAATAACTTTCAAAAGGGAATTGGATAAATATTTGAGAGGGTAAAATTTGCAGGGAATCTATGGGGAAAGAACAGGAGTGTATGACTGATTGGATAGCTTTTTCATAGGCACAATGGGCCAAATGGCCTTCCTGCATGTTGCATCAGTTTATGGCAAAAGGAAATAGCCTCAGCCCCATCACTTGACATCTCCGAGACCCATCTCTAGATGACTTCCGCTTATACGTTTTTCACTATTAGGACTGCCACCTCAGCAGGTCATGTCTGGGTTAGCCAGTACTAACTATATAAATGGAATATGGATATTAGTCCGTGATGCTGACACAACCAAAACAGAAGGTTTTATTACAAAAGGAAGGGTTTTTCCAAATGCATTCTCCTCCTCACCTGAAGGTACTGACTCACTGGGGTATGAGTCCAAATGTGCTGCTGCCACCTAGCATCTTGCTCAATAACCATTCCTGATGTGAGAGCCTGGACGCCGACAGGATATTTGACTGTTTGAGCCATCAATGTTGAGCCGATCCTTGTTCTCATTCAACCTCTGCACACATAGTTTCCAGCAGGGTCCCTCACTAATGATCAGAAGCATGAAACCCTGCCTGATATCTCTCTTCTTTAGATGCATACATAGAAGAATTAACAAGAATTGTAACAGATGTCTTGAATTTGATTTTGATTCTTGCTCAGCACAGGGAGATTTGGGGAAAGTTGACTTTTTCATAGCTCAGGGCTTCAAGTATGTAGTTCAGGCTCAGGTGCCTCCTTTGTCTCTGAGTCAGAAGCTTGTTGGTTCAAGTCCCAACCCAGAGGTTCGAGTACTGACGGACTGCTGCACTGTTGGAGGTGCTATCTTTTGGATGAGACTTTATACCAAGGGTCTATCTTCCCTGTAGGTGAATGTAAAAGATCCTACAGCACTATTTCGAAGAAGAACAGGGGAATTCTCTTCTGGGTTAATATTTATCCCATAACCACTGTCACTAAAAACAGATGCTCTGATCATTTATTATTTATCTCTTTTTTGGTAGTGCTGAACCAGAGCTAACATTGCACTAAGACAGTTCTGTTCTCTTTTGCAGTTGGGTTTACATCCAGCCATGTTGGTGTCATGTTCCTGACTGAAGTGGCTTTGGGGAAAGAACATTCAATTTTCCAAGATAACTCCAATCTGAAAGCTGCTCCCAAAGGATTTGACAGTGTTGTTGCCCGTGGCACAACCGAACCAGGTATCGACATTCCACCCTCTCTCGCACACCCAATCAATATATCTTTTTCTCTTTTCTTCCCCATCCTCCCCACACTCAATTTTCTCCCTTCCTCATCTTGGCCCTTGGTTGCATCAGCCTCTGGTCCCCCAACTGGTCAGTTTGAGTAGACAGTGAGTGTTAGCTGTTCGACTTCACCTGAATTGAGCCTGGATGCAACCAATGTAGCATGATTGGGAGATCAGACCAAACTGATGACCTGTCCTCCATCTCCTTCCTGAATCCAAGGATCAATCTAGACTGAGGCAGATCACTTCTGGAACCTTCTTGGTCTCCATGACTGAACTCAACATTGTATTTAATCACTGTGCTTTTATGAAGAGACAAAGCACAGTATTATGTAAACTGCTTTATGCCCAGTAACACACATGGTGGGGTTGGGGGTGGGGGGTCATTTTAACTCTGAATTGCCAGACAACAAACAGGACGCTAGCAAATTGGCCATTGATTTTATCCCCACCCCACTGTATTTTCCAAGCTATTTTATAGTTACTCCAATATCAACAACAATTTGCATTTATATAGTGTCTTTAAAGTAAATGTCCCAAGGTACTTCACAGGATCATTATCAAACAACATTTGACAAACTGCATAAGGAGATATTAAGTCAGATGACCAAAAGCTTGGTCAAAGAGGTAACTTTTAAGGAGCCTCTTTACAGAAGCAGAGAGTTTTAGGAATGGAATTCCAGAGCTTAGGGTGTTGGCAGCTGAACAGTGGAGTGATTTAAATTGGGCTATCCAAGAGGCCAGAATGAGAGATATCCCTGAGAACTGCGGGGCTGGTGGAGGTTACAGAGGTGGGGAGGAGAGAGATCATGAAGAGATTTGAAAATAAGGAGAATTTTGAAAAATGAGGTGTTGTTTAACCGGGAGCCAGTGTAGGTCAGTGAATACATGTGTGGGTTTAGACACAGGCAGCAGAGTTTTGGATGACCTCAAGTTTGCAGAGGTTAGAATGTGGGAGACCAGCCAGGAGTGTGTTGGAATAGTCAAGTCTAGAGGTAATGACAGCATGAATGAAGGTTTCAGCAGCAGATAAACTGAGGCAGGGGTGGGTCGGATGATAATGAAGTGGAAGTAGGCGATTTTAATAGCGTGGATATGTGTCGCAAGCACACCTTGGGTTCACACTTGGCATCAATGTTGTGAATAATCTGTTGAACCTTAATTACCAGGAGAGGAATGGAGTCGGAAGCATGGGAGTGGAATTTATGGCAAGGCTGGAGACAATGCCTTGAGTTTTCCCACTATTTAGCTGGAGGAAATTTCTGCTCATCCAGCAACAAATGTTGGACAAGCAGCCTGGCAAATCAAGGAATGGAGGAGCTGAGAGAGGTGGTGATGAGGTAGAGCTGGGTGAAATCAGCAAATAACTGAAAACTATTTTATGCTCCTTTGGGAGCATAAAAAACAATGCTGTATTTTCAGATGTTGTTGCTGAGGGGCAACATACAGATGATAAATAGGAGAAGGTCAAGGATAGATCCTTGGAGGTGTGGGAGCAGAAAGAGGAGCCATTGCAAGAGATTCTCTGGCTATAACTGAACAAACAATAGAACCAGAAGAGTGCAGTCTTACTCAGCAGGATGACAGTGGAGAGGTGTTGGAGGAGGATGGTGTGGTCAACCGTGTCAAAGGCTGCAGACAGGATGAAAAGGATGAGGAGGGAACGTTTACCTTTGTCACAGTCACATAGGATATCATTTGTGACTTTGATCGGAGCCATTTTAATAGCCAGTGCTGTGGCAGGGGCAGAAACCTGAATGCAGCGATTCAAGCATGGAGTTCTGGGAAAGATGGGAACAGATTTAGGGGGTGACAACAGGAAAGGGAGGTTGGAAATGGGCAGTAGTTTGCAAGTTCAGAGGAGTTATGCAAGTTTAGAGAAGTTATGGGGTCGTTTTTTTTTTTTGAAAGAGATGGAGACAACACCTGAAGAGAGAGACCATTAACAATACGGGGGCCACGTAGTGAAGTTGGGTGCTCAGCAGTTTAGTTGGAATAGTATTAAAGAAACAGACAGTGGGTCCTGCAGACAAAAGAGCTCAGAGAGGACATATGGGGAGATGAGAGAGAAACTAGAGAAAGATGCTAATTCAGGGCTAGGTGATGGGGTGCATGAGAGGAAGTTTTGCCCAATGGGCTAGTGGAGGGGAGGAATATGGCAGATGCAACCGATTGGCTGATCTTAATCTTGGCGACAAAGAAATCAATGAGCTCCTCGCCAATGTTCCCTCTAAGCTGGTCACCTGGGTGGCTGTGCAGTAGCCTTGAATGTAATACAGAGTGCAACAAATAGGCTGCATACAATGAAGAAAAATAAGAGGAAATGTTGCTCTTCACATTTGTTGTTGGAGGTGAGGGTGGAGAAGGAAAAGGAGAGAAGTTTAACATATGAACTTATGAATTAGGAGGAGTAGGCCATTTGGCCCCTCGCCTGCTCTGTTCTTCAATAAGATCATGACTGATCTGATTATGGCCTCAGCTCCACGTTCCCGCCTATTCCCGATAACCTTTAATTCTCTTATTAGTCAAGAATCTATCTACCTCTGCCTTAAAAATATTCATTAACCCTGCCTCCACCGCTGTCTGAGGAAGAGAGTTCCAAAGATTGCCAATCCTCTGGGGGAAAAAAATTTCTTCTCAAATACGTCTTAAATGGGAGACCCCTTAATTTTAAATTGTGTCCCCTGGTTCTAGTCTCTCCCACAAGGGGAGAACATCCTCTCTGCATCCACCCTAACAATTCCTGACAAAAAATCAGGCTACTGTATCCCAACTCTAAAGGGAAAATCAGCCTCTACTGTTTCTGTCTTTTCATCATTTAGAAAGTACCTTGTTCTATCCTTTTTTGGTCCAAACTGGCTGATCTTATATTTGCCTACATCATTTTTGCCCAATTCATTTAATTTATCAATATGACTTTGTAATTTTTGCTTCCAGCTACACTACATACCTATCACCTATCTTTGTGTCAGAAGCAAATGGATTTGTATCTTTCTCTCCCATCATCTAAGTCATTAATAAATACGGTGAATAGTTAAGGCCTCAATGCAGATCCTTGTGGGACATCACTGGTGGCATCCTGCCAATTAGAGTACCTGCCAATTATCCTTACTCTCTGCCTACTTCACTCAGCCAATTTTCTAACCAGAGCAACAATTTGCCTTAAATCTGCTCAGTGTAGAAGGTTCAGAAGGGAATTGAAAAAGCAAATGAGAGAATCAAAGAGAGAGTATGAGAAGATACTGGTAGCTAATATAAAACGGAATCCAAAAATCTCTTATCAGCATATAAATAGTAAAAGGCTGGTAAAAGGAGGAGTAGAACTGAGTAGGGACAAAAAAAGGGGATTAACGCATGCCGGCAGAGAGTGTGGCTGAGGTATTAAATCAATACCATCTTTACCAAGTAAGAAGATGCTGCCCAGATCATGGTGAAAGAGGAGAGTAGTTCAGACATTTTATTGTTCTAAAATTGATAAGGAGGTGGAATTTAAGACTGTACTTTAAGTTGATAAGGCACCAGGACTGGATGAGATAAATCCAAGAATAATAAGGAAAGTGAGAGTGGAGATTGCGGAGGTGCTGGTCATAATTTTTCAATCTGCCTCAGATTCAGGAATGGTGCCAGAGGACTGGAGAATTGCAAATGTTACACCCTTGTTCATAAAAGGGTGTAAAGCTAAGCCCAACAACTACAGTTTAACCTTGATGGTGGGGAAACTTCTAGAAACAAGGAGTCGGGACAAAATTAATAGTCACTCGAGAAAATGCAGGTTAACTAAGGAAAACCAGCATTGATTTGTTATGGGCAAATCATGTTTAACTAACTTGCACTTCGTTGCAATAATTAAACCAGATGGATTTTGATAAACGTGTTGAGGTAACAGAGTTAATGGGGGTAATGCTGTTGATGTGATGTACACAGACTTCAAAAAGGCATTTGATACAGTGCTGCACAACAGATTGTGAGCAAAATTATAGCTCATGGAATAAAAGGAACCATAGCAATATGGATACGAAATTGGCTGAGTGACAGGAAACAGCGAGTAGTGGTGAATGATTGTTTTTCGGCTTGGAGGAAGGTTTATAGTGGAGTTAGGACCCCTGCTCTTCGTGATAATATATTAGTGACCTAGACCTTGGTGCAAGGCTGCAGTTTTTGTGGAATACACAAAACTTGGAAGTATTGTGAACTGAGGGGGATGGTGGTAAACTTCAAAAAGACTTAGACAGGTTGGAGGAATGGGCAGACAAGTGGCAGATGGAATTTAATGCAGAGAAATTTGAAGTGATTTGTTTTGGTAAGAAGAACATGGCCAGCCAATATAAAATAAAGGGTACAATTCTAAAGGGGGCACAAATGCTGTGGGACCTGGGTGTTTATGTACATAAGTCATCAAAGGTGGCAGGACAGGTTGAGAGTGCAATTAATATAGCATACGCAATCCTGGGCTTTATAGACAGGGGCATAAAGTACAAGAGCAAGGACGCTATGTTAAAACTGTATAAAAACCTGTTTCAGCCTCAAATGGAATATTGTGTCCTGTTTTGGGCACCACACTTTAGGAAGGATGGGAAAGCATTGGAGAGGGTGCAGAAAAGATTCAAGAGAATAGTTCCAGGGATAAGCAACTTCAGTCATGTAGAAAGATTGGAGAGGTTAGGATTGTTCTCCCTGGTGAAGAGAAGGTTGTGAGGGGATTTGATAATAAATAATTATTTGATAACAGAATTGAGATATTCAAAATCATGAGTCTGGGCAGAGTAGACAGGGAGAAACTGTTCCCATTGGTGGAAGGATCGAGGACCAGAGGGCATAGATTTGAGGCATTTGGCAAAAGAAGCAATAGTGACATGAGGAGAGCCAGCGAATGGTTAGGATCTGAAATGTGGTGGAGGCAGGTTCAATCGAGAAATTCAAGGGAATTAGATTGTTTTGTGAAAAAGAGGAATGTGCAGAGTCATGGGGGAAATGGTAGGGGAGTGGCACTAGGTGAGTTGCTCTTGCAGAGATCCAGCATAGACATGATGGTCCGAATAGCCTTCATCTGTGCTGATGCCATTCTATGATTTGATGATTCAGTTCCATGAGCTTCAATTTTAGTGTTAAAGATATGAAAGGCTGAGCCTGCCCAGGTGTGAAGCATTGGGTTGATGGTCAAGTATTGGAAAAATAAGAGGAGAAAATCCATGCTTTTTCTTTTCCCTGTTTTGTTCTCTTAAGATTGTTCTCAGGACAAGGAGATAACTCTTGAAGGGAAGAAAGTGATGGTTCCCCAAGGGAAGCCAGTGAAGATGAAGCTGCAGAAGCAAAGCTACTTTTCCCAGAGTGAATATGTCATCTACAAAGAGAGCCAGGCCCGCCTTCGCTACCTGCTGCTGGTGAAATACTGAATGGCCTTCACCCACTCTTCCACCATGAGACTGCACCCTGTGATCATTTCCCAGGAAGGCTCAAGCTGCCTTAACTGAAGGAGCAAAGTCATGTTTACTTTCTGCTGCAGTTTAATTCTGTTTGGCTAGTTCCACTACACAGGTGTTTGGATTGGCTGCTTTCACAGTTGTTGCTGCTTTGCACTCCAGACAGTTACAATTTTAAACGGCTCTTATCTGGGGGACTTAACAAGATGTTGGAGATGAAAACTGATCAGAAATACTCCAAGTTCTGGGCTCCCCTTCCATTAAAGAGTCTGAGCCTGTTTGGCTTCATTTGTAGCCCAGACTAAACCAAATTAATCCTTGCAGGTAGATGCTGACTGAATGTTAGTGCTGGGATTAAACAAAGAATACTGACCATCAGGAGCATTACAGGCCATGGGGTATTAGACTTTTACTAACAACTGTGTGGGTATCTAAGTAAGGGGAGAACTGACAGGCCTCCCTGCCTCTACTCAACCCCTCTCCAGGCCTCACTGTAACCTTTACTGAACTGACAGGCTTTGCCCAAGGCCTCCCTCACTGGCCACACTGAGTAATAGGGCCATTCTCACTGGAGGTCTCCCTCAGGCAAGCTGCACTAAATTATTTGTAAAACCATTTTTGCTTGCTGAAAATTACTGACTTCAGACTGACAACACGAGTTGAACATGTGCCTCATCAAATTGGGCATCTTGACTCTCACACGACAATCAGAAACACTTTCACACGCCTTTCACCTACCCCTCCTGCCTCGATACACTGTATTCCCTAAGGAACCAGTCTCTGTGTTCCCTGCAACCTCGCACAAGCCTAGAGGAGACTTGCGGCAAATTGAAATATAGAAACGGGAGAATGACATGTCTACTCTCCCGATGTTCGGCCATATTCGGCTGCAAAACTGGATGCTCCCCATGACTGATCCTTAATCCTCCTATCTTCCCAAGGCTGCACTAAGTGCCTCAAGCTGAAATGACAGACTGCTTCCATCTGTCTCCACCACCCCACCAACCAATATATTAAGAATTGGCAACTGTCATGGATGACTGATGTGCTGTATTCATCCGCTGAACCCTTTTAGACTGGTGCTTATCATAGGACGATGGAAGAACAGTGCAGACAGAACTTTTGAACTGCAGTGTGTGTGGTTGATGTTGGCCATGTGGAAGTACAGCAGCTTGCCTCCACTGCTTACAGTTCATTGGAAGTTGAGTCATGTATGGCTGACAGTCCCCTTCTGTGGTAGGCTCACACCCAGCAACTGCACAGGCCTCTGTCTCCAAGCAGCCACCATTAGCTGGAGGGTGAATGGAGGTTAAAGGTTGCCCTTGACATCCTTAGGTAAAATCCTTTTTTGAAAGGTGGTGTGACAGAGCTGTTTCAAAGTAGACCTAACTGCAGATCTTCACCATGAAAGGCACTAATCTGAGGCTATTTTACTGAAGCGACTGTGGCACAGGACAAGTCCCTTACCTTTGTATTTGGCACTGTTAGTCTGTTGGAAGCTGTCATTCCCCTCACAATGTAGAAGAATTCATATGTTCATAGATTGTATCCTGTTGGTCGGTAATTGTTGCCACTGTCCCGACTTATGGTCCCAGGAGTATGTTTGCACTATTAAAGCATTCTGTTATTCACCACTCTAAACTGGATCAATTGGTTCCTTTTATTCAATCTTTCTGCTTTCTTCGGTGTCTCTCTTTCTGCTCCTCCTCCCCCCACCGCCCCCCCGCCCCCCCCCGCACCCCAACCTTCTCCATGTACCTCAGCCCAACGACCTTCCTTCATGCGTGAGCCTAGACAGTGAGGGTCAGTAGCTTATTAGATAATGGCAGGAGGAATGTTGCAGTTGAGTCCAGTCCTGTCTTCACTTTTCCCCTGCTCAGAAGTTACTGTCTGGGATAAGAGTCGGGTTCCCCACCCCAGCTCACAACCTTTAATATCTCCGCTGCTCAGCTCCACAGAGGCAGAGAGCCCACTCAGCACTCTGTTTCATTCTTTTCTTCCCTTGCATTCAGTATCTAACTCTGTGGCACCTCTAAGTCAGGTCAAGAGTTCAACTATCTCTGCAGACACTCCATTTAAGACCTTAAGATACAGGCCATCAGGTCTAGGGGACTTGTCAGCCTTTAGTTCTGATAGTTGTCCCAGTATCTTTTCCCTGGTGAGTGTGATTGTTTTAAATACTTTCTTCACTTTTACCTCTTGATTTTCAAGTATTCTTGGGATCATGTGAGGGTAAGTGATGTAACTAGGAAGCTGACATATAGTAAAGGATTTTCTGTTTGATCTCCAGATACACTACATATTATTTAGATATTCAGCAGAATAAAGGTGCAACTTGGGTTATAGAAAATGGGGGGGAGGGGGTGGGAGGTCAGGAGTTCAAGTCCCACAGCAAGACTTGAGCATATAATGGGGAGACAATAGCATTGCAGTAGTGTCGCTGGACTAGTAATCCAGAGACCCAGGGTAATGCTAATGCTTTGGGGACCTGAGTTCAAATCCTGCCACGGCAGATGGTGGAATTTGAGATCGATAAAAATCTGGGATTAAAAGTCTAATGATGACCATGAAACCATTATCAATTGTTGTAATTCACTAATGTCCTTTAGGGAAGGAAATCTGCTGTCCTTGTCTGGTCTGGCCTACATGTGACTCCAGACCCACAGCAATGTAGTTGACTCTTAATTGCCCTCTGAACAAGGGCAATAAATGCTGGCCTAGCCAGTGATGCCCACATCCCATGAGTGAATAAAAAAAATATAATCCAGGCTGACACTCCAGTGCAGTGTTAAGGGAGTGCTGCAATGTCAGAGCTGCCATCTTTTGGATGAAATGTTGAACCTCACCTTGTTGAGAGGTTGTATAAGATCCCATGGTGCCTATCTCCTGGCTGATGGTTATCCTTCAAACAATATGTCTAAAACAGATTATCTACTAATTTCTACATTCTGGGATCTTGCTGTGCACTAATTGCCACATTTCCTACTTTACAACAGAGACTAGGCTTCAGAAGTAGTTTATTACGAAGTGCTTTAAAGGCACCGTAGAAATGCAAAGTGCTTTCTCTCCTACCTTAGTGTGAATGTTGCCACCAATGCCATGCGTTGCAGTGGCTGAGCCTAGACTGTGTATGTTACTGGAAAGCCTGTGTATTTCCTAGTGTGGTACAGGTTGGTTAGATGGTAATGTTGTGGATGATGTATTTTATAGTGCCGGCTAACGCTGGGATCCCTGTCTCTCCACAGAGGAAACATTTGCAGGGAAAATAATCCATTGCTGGAGGGGTGTGGGGGTAAGTCTCCTTGGACTGCTGGGTTCTGCCATGAAGTGAGTCTGAGTGTTCCACTGCATGTGATTCTACTGCGCCACATAACCTGACATGAATCACTCTTCCTCAGAGCTGAAAGACAGCTGGTGCAGGAATTCCAAACCTCACTCTTGTGTGGCAGAGGGTGATCCTTAATGGTTCATATAAATCCACATTCAAGCTCTTTAGGACTCGGGTTGTGATTTTACTACAGACTAAAGTGACTCTTCTATTGAGACAAAGCTATTATCTACATTTAAGTAATACTGATGCTGCACCTAGCATTCTCACCTCATCAAAACTCTAATAAATGAAATGTTGGGAGACACTTATTGAGTGATTAATCCTTAACCTGCTGAACTAACAGGGACTGTATACAGTTACTGAGTGATTAATCCTTACCCTGCTGAACAAACAGGGACTGTACACAGTTACTGAGTGATTAATCCTTACCCTGCTGAACAAACAGGGACTGTATACAGTTACTGAGTGATTAATCCTTATCCTGCTGAACAAACAGGGACTGTACACAGTTACTGAGTGATTAATCCTTACCCTGCTGAACAAACAGGGACTGTACACAGTTACTGAGTGATTAATCCTTACCCTGCTGAACTAACAGGGACTGTATACAGTTACTGAGTGATTAATCCTTACCCTGCTGAACAAACAGGGACTGTACACAGTTACTGAGTGATTAATCCTTACCCTGCTGAACGAACAGGGACTGTACACAGTTACTGAGTGATTAATCCTTACCCTGCTGAACTAACAGGGACTGTACACAGTTACTGAGTGATTAATCCTTACCCTGCTGAACAAACAGGGACTGTACACAGTTACTGAGTGATTAATCCTTACCCTGCTGAACAAACAGGGACTGTATACAGTTACTGAGTGATTAATCCTTACCCTGCTGAACAAACAGGGACTGTACACAGTTACTGAGTGATTAATACTTACCCTGCTGAACAAACAGGGACTGTACACAGTTACTGAGTGATTAATCCTTACCCTGCTGAACTAACAGGGACTGTATACAGTTACTGAGTGATTAATCCTTACCCTGCTGAACAAACAGGGAATGTACACAGTTACTGAGTGATTAATCCTTACCCTGCTGAACGAACAGGGACTGTACACAGTTACTGAGTGATTAATCCTTACCCTGCTGAACTAACAGGGACTGTACACAGTTACTGAGTGATTAATCCTTACCCTGCTGAACAAACAGGGACTGTACACAATTACTGAGTGATTAATCCTTACCCTGCTGAACAAACCGGGACTGTACACAGTTACTGAGTGATTAATCCTTACCCTGCTGAACAAACAGGGACTGTACACAGTTACTGAGTGATTAATCCTTACCCTGCTGAACAAACAGGGACTGTATACAGTTACTGAGTGATTAATCCTTACCCTGCTGAACAAACAGGGACTGTATACAGTTACTGAGTGATTAATCCTTACCCTGCTGAACAAACAGGGACTGTACACAGTTACTGAGTGATTAATCCTTACCCTGCTGAACAAACAGGGACTGTACACAGTTACTGAGTGATTAATCCTTACCCTGCTGAACTAACAGGGACTGTATACAGTTACTGAGTGATTAATCCTTACCCTGCTGAACAAACAGGGACTGTACACAGTTACTGAGTGATTAATCCTTACCCTGCTGAACGAACAGGGACTGTACACAGTTACTGATTGATTAATCCTTACCCTGCTGAACTAACAGGGACTGTACACAGTTACTGAGTGATTAATCCTTACCCTGCTGAACAAACAGGGACTGTACACAGTTACTGAGTGATTAATCCTTACCCTGCTGAACAAACAGGGACTGTACACAGTTACTGAGTGATTAATCCTTACCCTGCTGAACAAACAGGGACTGTACACAGTTACTGAGTGATTAATCCTCACCCTGCTGAACAAACAGGAACTGTATAGTTACACAGTGATTAATCTTTACCCTGGTGAACAGCAATTTCACACAGTTACACAGTGAGTGAACCAAAACTCGTAAGACAATCGTATTCAATCCAGTAAAGGGTCGAAACAAAACTTGAATCTCTTGGAAAGTTAAACCTCATTCAACAGCCCATCAGGTTGTAGAATTTAGTTCAACCAGCCAGTAGAGGTGCTGAACTTGTACTATGCTGTTACTGTAGTAGATGTTCTGGATTAATGCATCCCTAAAGTTTGGCTGTTTTAATTTTCTTTCTCTTAATATTAACCAAGAGTGATAAACAAGACCTGCCAGCTCAGATATTGTTTAAGGAGTAGGAGTCAGAGAGAAGTCTCTAAGAGTCTGGATATCAAAACGAACAAACTCTGTCAACCTGGCGACAGACATAATAAACTGCCTGCAGCAGCCCAACAAACTGGTCCAGGGGCTATTACAGATAGCAGCAGAAACACACAAACACTGAATGTGTATTTCAGTCCATTGCAAAGTTTTACTTGGAGTTGGATAACTTGGTCATTGCCTTTGTCCCTTCTGACATGACATGCTTGGCCAGTTCCCTGGGCACCTGCAGGCGCATGGCGGTCTGGATCTCCCAGGAGCTGATGGTGCTGTGCTTGTTGTAATGGGCCAGGCAGGAAGTTTCACCCACGAAGCGCTCGAAAATACCATTCACAAATGAACTCATGATGCCCATGGCCTTGGAGGAGATGCTGGTGTCGAGGTGAACCTACTTCATCGCTTTGTAGATGGAGTAACTCTCCTTCCTCGACCTTTGCCGCTTGTTCCTGCCCTTTGCTAGGGACCCACATTCCGCAGTGATTATACACTGAACATGGACGTGCATTCCCTGGGTGATTAATCACTGAACACAGACACACATTCTCCAGTGATTATACACTGAACACAGACACACATTCCCCGGGTGATTATAAACTGAACATGAACCCACATTCTCCAGTGATTATGCACTGAACACAGAAATACATTCCGCAGTGATTATACACTGAACCTGAACCCACATCCCCCAGTGATTATACACTGAACACAGACCCACGTTCTCCAGTGATTATACACTGAACACAGACCCATGTTCCCCAGTGATGATACACTGAACACAGAAACACATTCCCCAATAATTATATGCTGAACACTGACCCACATTCTCCGGGTGATTATACACTGAACACAGAAACACATTCCACAGTGATTATACACTGAACACTGATCCACGTTCCCCGGGTGATGATACACTGAACACAGACCCATATTCCCCAGTGATTATACACTGAACACAGAAACACATTCCCCAGTGATTATACACAGACCCACATTCCCCAGTGATTATACACTGAACACAGAAACACATTCCACAGTGATTATATGCTGAACACTGACCTACATTCTCAGGGTGATTATACACTGAACACAGACCCACATTCCCCAGTGATTATACACTGAACACAGAAACACATTCCCCAGTGATTATACACTGAACACTGATCCACGTTCCCGGGTGATTATACACTGAACACGGAGCCACATTCCACAGTGATTATACACTGAACACAGACCCACATTCCACAGTGATTATACACTGAACACAGACCCACATTCCACAGTGATTATACACTGAACACAGACCCACATTCTCCGGGAGATTATACTCTGAACACAGACCCACATTCCACCGTGATTATACACTGAACACAGGCCCACATTCCACAGTGATTATACACTGAACACTGACCCACATTCTCCGGGAGATTATACACTGAACACAGACCCACATTCCACAGTGATTATACACTGAACACAGACCCACATTCTCCGGGAGATTATACACTGAACACAGACCCACATTCCACAGTGATTATACACTGAACACTGACCCACATTCTCCGGGTGGTTATACACTGAACACAGACCCACATTCTACAGTGATTATACACTGAACACAGGCCCACATTCTCCGGGTGATCATACACTGAACACTGACCCACATTCTCCGGGTGATCATACACTGAATTCTCACACTTGTGGACAGTACGCCAGAGAAAGCTGTCTGTCTGGCAGGTTCTTCCACTTGTTTGTAATCTCTTTCTCCATTGAAAATTTCCCTGTTTTTGTCCATTGTCAGGTAGCACCAATACATTTTATGTGTCCCTACCCTTTCCCCTTATTGATCTCACTCCCACATGTCCCCCTCACTGTGATTTTTATTATTCGTGTGGCTGGGGAAGCAGTTATAGTTCAACGTTGAGGTTAACAATCTATTCAACGGCTTCAGCTGACACTGTGTATGGTTGTGTTGCCGCCGATGTGGTGAAATCACATCTTATTGTTCAATCTCCTACTCTAATTGATTCTTTTTTGTTCTTGATATTTCACAGGGTGTGTGCGTCACTGGCTAGGCCAGCATTTATTGCCCATCCCTAGTTGCCCTTGAGGAGATGGTGGTAAGCTGCCTTCTTGAACTGCTGCAGTCCATGTGGTGTAGGTACACCCACAGTGCTGTTAGGGAGGGAGTTCCAGGATTTTGACCCAGTGACAGTGAAGGAACAGCGATATATTTCCAAGTCAGGGTGGTGAGTGACTTGGAGGGGGACTTCCAGGCAGTGGTGTTCCCATGTGTTTACTGCCCTTGTCCTTCTAGATGGTAGTGGTCATGGGTTTGGAAGGTGCTGTCTAAGGAGCTTTGGTGAGTTTCTGCAGTGCATCTTGTAGATGGCACACACTGCTGCTACTGTGTGTCGATGGTGGATGGAGTGAATGTTTAAGGCTATGGATGTGGTGCCAATCAAGTGGCTGCTTTGTCCTGGATGGTGTCAAACTACTTGAGTGTGGTGGGAGATGCACTCATCCAGGGATGTGAAGAGTATTCCATCACACTCCTGACTTGTGCCTTGTAGATGGTGGGCAGGCTTTGGGGAGTCAGAAGGTGAGCTACTCATCACAGAATTCCAGCCTCTGATCTGCTCTTGTAATTACATAATTTATATGACTAGTCCAGTTCAGCTTCTGGTCAATGGTAATCCCCAGGATGTTAATAGTTTGCTCCAGTACAAACTATGGAGCTCTTAACCTCCCTTCTTCCTCCTCCAGGCATTTAAACCCAAGCTTGGTGTGAATCAGTCACTAAGCCGATCTCTCCTTCCCTCTCCAATATTGCTGGTATCCTGAACCATGAGCCCTCAGTTCAACAGTGACTACACTTCAAAAGTGCTTCAATGAATAGAAAGTGCCCTGGGACATTCCAAGGTAGTGAAAGGTGAGAGAGAAGTACAAGTTTTTCTTTCTTTCTCTATTTCTTTCTGTAGAATTGATGCCCTGGATCATTTGCCAATAGAAAGTATACGTATTTTAGAATGTTGTGCATACCTTAATTCATCGTCCCTCAGCTGCGGATAGGCAGCAGGCAGGAACATTTAAAATCAAAATAACGAAGAATATCCCAGCAAGGTTTATAATGAAGTATTCATATTTTTCAGAAACATTTATATGCAGAGCAGATGATCAATAAAGCATTGCGACAGATGGGTGAAGGAGACTGATTGTGCCAAAACAGAAAATGTTCAGGGTTGCCAGGGTCAAGAGTAACCTTGGTGAAGTGGAGCAGCGATAGGTCAATTCTGTCAGGTGCATGTGATTCTCCTCACCAGCTCTTCTTGTGCTATGCCCCTGAGCGCTGTGGGGATTGAGCGATGGAGTAGGACTGATTGCACTGCTCTGCAGGGAGGCAGCCTGGACTCGATGGGCTGAATGGCCTCCTTCTGTGCCCTAAGTGATTCTATAATAAATGATTCTATAAATGATTCTAAACACAATGGTTATGAAATCAAAGATTCATCCTGATATACTGAAAGGAAATGCAGTAATGCAGCGGTAAATGCCTCCCCGCAAAGTTTGGTTGAGCGAGGGAGTGACAGTACCTGGAGCAGCTCACTCTCTCACATCCAGCGTCGTGCACCTGTGGTGGTGTTGAAAAGATAATGTCTTCCTGTACCTGAAAAAGAAAATGGTTCCATTCAAGGATCTGCTGGACAAGGATTTTCATACATTTATTTTTGTTCGAGAATAATCTGTTGTCTATCTCTAGACACATCTATTCTTTCTTTACTTATCCCATTCCTTTTTACCTTGCACCATCATTCCTTTCATCATTTAACTTCTCCTGCCCTCTACCCTATCACAGACCTTCCCCTTTCTTCTTTCCTCCCCTCGCCTCCCCCTTTCACTGCCTCTGTACTTGCTTAAGGATGACCTACAGGAGGTACCTCAAAGCACTAGAGAAGTATCACCGATGCTGTCTTCACAAGATCCTCCTAATCTGGTGGCAAGAAAGGCAGTCCATCAGCAGTGTTCTCTCTCAAGCTAATTTGTCCAGCACTGAGGCGCTAATCACTCAAAACCAGCTCCACTGGGCAGGACATATTGTTCACATGCCTGACACCAGGCTGCTGAAGCATCTGTTTGACTCGCAACTCAGTCGTGGCTAGACATTCCCAGGAGGACAGTGGAAACATTTTAGGGATGTCGTCAAAGCATCCCTGAAGGAATCAAACATCCCCTTCAACTCCTGGGAGTCCCTGGCTTGGGACTGGCTGAAATGGAGGAGATTCACTTGGGAAGATACGGGCACACTGAGGGAATCCAAACAACTCATCTATCTAATGCTTCAATCATCACCTACCCTGCCTGTGGCAGACTCTGCAGATCACACTTTGGACTTATCACCATCTCAGAACCCATCGAACAGGAGTGGAAGGAAGTCATCCTTGATCCCAAGGGACTGCCTAAGAAGAAAACTTGCTTAAAGCCTGTCATTTCTTGGAACCTTTGAATTGTGATGGAAGGTCATTGACCTGAAACATTATCTCCACAGATGCTGCTGAAGCTGTTATGTAATTCCAGCATTTTCTGTTTTTATTCCAGATTTTCCGCAACTACAATAATTCCATTATGTATTCTATTCCGCCCTTTTACTGAGGGAAAAATACCTAGGGGCTTGGATCTTGCTTCATTTTATTGTTGAGGATCTTGCCACCAGTTCTGCTAGGCTCCAGCCTCAAAATCCTATGCACTCCAGATGAATGGACAATCGCAAACTTTCCAATCCACCACTGGCCTGCACTGAATACTGAAGGAAGCAAGTACTTATTCATCAAGGCTGCAGCCTCAGCCCCTTGGGATGGAATCATCCCAGATCTGCACTAATTGTGGTAGTGGGCTGGAAAACAACGTTTTATCTACTGGCCGCAATGGTGGCTTCTCATGTCGGATCGTCCCAATCCCACTACATTAAATATGCATTCCTAGGAAGCACACCATTTCCATGGCGGGCGGGCTCTCATTCACCCGCCATACCATCACCTCACTGCTTCATCACGCCAGGCGCCAGGCGCCATATTTAAAGTACAGCTGTGCGCACACATCTCAGTGCTTCCAGCCCATGGCAGCTGCAAAGAAGACACGGCCCCGAAAGGCAAGAAGACTGCAGCCTCCCAATTTAATGACACGTCCCTCAAGTGCCTTTTGGACGCAGTGGAGGTCCGCCGTGATGTCCCCTACTCCTGCTCTGGCCGCAGGATGGGCAGCAGCATTGCCAATCCAGCATAGGAGGCAGTGGCAGCGGTGGTCAGCAGCAATGCCCTGCAATTGAGGACAGCCAGCCAGTGCCAAAAGAGGATAAATGATCTCCTCCGTTCCGCCAGGGTAAGTCACTCTTCTCATCACTCTCAACTCACACACTCACCAGCCTATCACACATCCACAGGGATCTCACGCTTTAAGGGAAAACACCTCTTACTCTCACACACACCTTGACATTTCCATCAGGCTCATAACCTCTGGAGCTCACGCCTTCATCCCTTCCATGGCTCCACTCACCACACAAACATTCCACGCATCCTTATCATTTGCCATGGCACACGTCCTGCTCACACACTCCCCATTTGTTTTCATGCAGGAGAAGTTGGCTCACAACAGGAGGGGGAGGTCCCAGACCGGTGGCAGATTGGCCCACATTAGGCCCCTCACTCACTTTGAGGAGCGGTCATGGTGCTGACTGGTGAGGACATGGGCCGTGCCCATGGCAACGCTGAGGTCGGCGGTGAACACCCTCGTGAAGATCCTGCATCACATCATCCCTTTCTCAACGCAACTGTGAGTGCTCTCTCTCCTGCTTTTTGACTCTGCGGTCATGCACTAATTATCTCTACTTTGGTTCACAGGAAGCTCTGCCAAGTGACCGATACCCTCAGCCAGCCAGTCCCTCAGCTCCATCCAGGTCCTCACCTCCAGCCAAGAGGACACCTCCTCCATTGAAGAGCTAGAAATAAGCAGCCTGGAAGACCTGTCACAGCACTTACCCACACCCTCCACCAGAACAGAGACACACACCTTGGTGGAACCTAGATCTAGAGCAGGCTCGGGTTCACAACCTAGTGGCCCCCGTACGGACACATGTCCACAGCAGGAGGAGGCAAGTTCAGTCGAGCACCCTGCCACTCGGAGGACGGCTGGGGAATCTCAGGCATCTGTGAGTTCCGAGTCAGATGATGAAACTCTGGATTTGGCTTCCCAACTCATCCCGGAGAATCAGCAGAAGGCGGGGGAACATCACACAGAGATGTTGGAAGCCCTCAACAGAGTGGCATGTGAGTCAGAGGAGTGCGTCCACCTGCTCTCTGATGAGGTGGTGCCCACATGGAGGTCTCCATGGGGAGGATGGCGGATGCCATGGAGACCCTGGTCCAGCAGAATGTGGAGGAAGGTGAAGACATGCACTCCATCGCGGTAACCATGGGTGAGTTCCTGCAGTGGCAATGTGAGACTGAAACAGGGCACCTCAAAGACCCTCCAGGTGCTCCTTCCCCTCAAGGAGTCAGGCCAGGACCCTCGGGCACCCGAAGGGAGGAGCAGCAGCAGCTGGACATCCCTGGGTCATCCACTCAGGAATCTCAGAGGCTGTCCGCTCCCTCCGAGTCCCCTTTGCCTGTGACCCCCTCAACCTTGTCCTCTGTCACCACAGAGGGAGTAGCTGGCACACAGGAGGACAGACAAAGCAAGCTGGGACCTCCAACACCCCAGCCCTCCGGAGAACCCACATTGAAGGCAACAGGGCCAACCATTGCACAAGCTGTCCCCGCCCCTGCTGTGGATGTCAGGGCAGCACCTAGAAGTGTTAGGCCTAGAAAAGTTAAGGAATTCTGATCACAGCTGGTTGCAGGGGTGAACACATTTTGTCACTTTACAATCTGGAAATATATTCACTTTCGCTGAACTGTGTTGTAATAGTGTCCTTCAGTTTCATTGACAGGCTTCGCAAGTCCTCCTACATCATCCCTCCCTCTAGCAGTTCAGCTGCATGCAGCCAGACCACAAGTGATTCTGGAGGGAGAAGTGAGTGAGTGTGTGTGTGTGGCAGCATCTTTAGGAGCCTCGTGCAAACACAGCCTCACACACGCGGATCCTTCCCATTTCACACTCATCTCAATGTCAATGCTGCCTGCTGGGGTTCACTTTCAGTTGTCCATCTGAGCCGACCTGCACCTCTGCCCACCCGCTGAGCACACTCCCATGCAGCACCTATTCCTGCCCAACACAATTATCCTTTCACTTTCGATTTAGCCAGCATGGTGGTGCTACCATTTTTATTTTGCTCCCCTGTCCTTTCCCCTCCTCCAGTCACCCATTTCCTTTCCCCTGGCATCCACCTCCCCACTGTCACCTACCAGCCAGAACACTTTTCCTTCGGGGATGTCCAGGTGAATGTGTACATTCTCATCCTTCCCAAAAATCCCACCCCCATCCACATTCACCTCCCGAACCTCCTCCTTCCCACCTCCAGGGTCCATGACTGTCTCCGAGTCCCGCCAATTACTCTTGCTGTCCCTTCGACCGCTACTGTCGAACCCGCCCTACCACCTCACTCTGCCCTCAGTCATTCTCACCATTCCCTCGTACTATGCCCACCCTCAGTTTGCTCCCCAGGAGACAGTCATGGACACATCAGAGCCCGCCCTTGCATGTTCACCTGGACATTCCCTTCCACCCCCTGGACTCCTCCCCCCCTTGGAACTCCTTTCCCCCTTGGAACTCCTTATCCTTAGTCCTTCCATCCCACCCCAGACACCCCCCGCCCTTAGTCCTTCCCCCTTCCTGACAGCTTCAGACACCCTTACTCCTTCCTCCACCCTTACTCCCTCCCCCCCCCCCCCACCCCGCATTCCTTCCTCTCCCTGGACTCCCTCTCATCTCCGCACTCCATGCTCCTTCCCCCCTCAAACTCCTTCCCTCAAACCTCAACCCCCCCGCCACACCTACCTCACCAGTTGCCATCTTCTTCCTGTTACCCACTCCTCCCCTTCCAACCTCCTGCCCCCGACACCTTTATTCCTCCGTCTCAACCTCCCCCCAACAGCTTTGTTCCCCCCATCCGAATCTCATCCTCCTGGCATATTTGTTTCCCCCCAACTTCACTCTCCCTGGCACCTTCATTCCCCCCCTCCCAACCTCACCTCCGACACCTTTTCCTCTCCCAGTCAATCCTAGACCTTCCTCTCCCATCCCCTGGTACATCTTCCTCTCCCAAACACCACTGGACCTTCCTCTCCACCCCTTCAATCATCATCTGTTGTGAGCAGACCCTCAACAGTGACTTTCCAACTTACGTGAGCTGCTTCGCAGCAGAGCCATGTCCATGAGAATCCACCCTGCATGTCATGGATGTTCCTCCAGTGCTGTTGCGTTCCAGCATCTTCTACTCCTCAGATGTCCACGATGTGAGCAAGGCCCTGGCAGGTAAATCCCAACTTCTGCATGTCAAGATGTGTTCTGAAACAATGTGTTTTCCTGCCGATGTGGGCGAGTGATCCAGCAAGGGGGGGTGCAGGGGATGATTCTGGCAGCTGGGCTTAAAATGATATGCTGATTCCCGACATCCGTGGTGGGAACCATAATGGGAAATGCAGCCCGCCATTGACTGGCTGAATGGACAATTGCAAACCGGTTTCATGACGTCGTGAAACTGATTTTTGGCCTTCTCACCATATTGTCCACTCATGCTGCCAAATACGCCCAATACCAGTGGCCCACGAAAAATTCTGCCCTTGGTGCGGGACAAGGCCTAGTGTCTTTATCGCATTAAAAATTTTTAAACTGTGTTCCCTACTTCTAGTCTCCCCCACAAGGGGAAACACCCTCTCAGCATCCACCTTATCACGTCCCCTTAGGATCTCATATGTTTTAACAAGATCACCTCTCATTCTTCTAAACTCCAATGGGTATAGGCCTCACCTGCTCAACCTTTCTTCATAAGACAACCCCTTCATCCCACGAATGAGCCAAGCGAACCTTCATTGAACTGTTCTGAATGCAATTATTTCCTTTCTTAAGTAATGAGACAAAAACTGTACACAGTACTCCAGACGTGGTCTCACCAAGTCTCTGTACAGCCGCATTAAGCTTGGCCTAAATAGCCAAGTGGTTATGGTACTGGGTTTGTAACCCCCAGATCAAGAGTTCAAATCTCACAATGGCAAACTATGAAACAATGTAACTTCATCTGAAACAGATGGAAACAGGTTTACTCAAAAGAGTATCAAGAGTTCATTTCCTTAACGATCTCGTGGAGGTAATTGTGGATTCAGTTGGTTTCCTGATACTGAGGAGAGAAGGTGTGTGGTGTTGGTGTTGCTGCTCCTCAGTGTTTCAACTGTTTCTGCTGCTGCCTTTGGGGTTGTTGCTTCTGCTGTGTGCTGCTGCTGGACCTGCACTCGAGGGTGTTTGCTGCTGCTGCTGGACCTGCACTTGAGGGTGTTTGTTGCTGCTGCTGGACTTGCACTCGAGGGTGTTTGCTGCTGCTGCTGCTGCTGGACCTGCCCGTGTGGAGCAAAAGGAGAGAGAGGGAGAGAAGAAGAACAGCTTCTGTTGTTACAGGACAGGAAGGCCAGGACTGTGTCTAAAAACAACATCCTAGGTGGGTGTCCAATGTTATTGTTTGTGTAAGGTGGGGGCAATAAAGGACTGTGTTTTGTAGGGGGAGGCAAGAAGACTGCCAGAGGATTTGGGGAAGGAAGAGAGGGAGGGTGAGTGTGTGTGCTGAAACCATCTTTCTGCCGCCCCTCCCTCAACCCAGCCCTTTTCCCCGGTAAGGCCAGCAGTAGCTGGTGAAGACATCACCTCCCCCTGCCTGAAGAACATCAGGCCCCCACCCACCGTCCATCCACCATCGAGGACACCCACCTGGACATTTACCTCTTTCCCTCCTGTGCCTCCCTGTCTTTTACTCCTCTCCCTCCTCTCCTCTCCTGCCTAAAAGAGGGTAGGTTGTTTCTACCTCTCTCCCCCACCCCCTTTCCTCCCTATATATATATAAAAAAAATATAAAAAAAAACAAAATGGCCAATCCTTCCCAGGGTGGGCGTGGCTCTGGCCCTAAGGCCAATTCACCATCGCCTGTGGCCGGGCCCCCGAGGGCTAATGTGAAGGCGGTTTTGTCACCGGTGGCAGGGCCTCAAAAAAAAGAAAACCTATGCGGGGGTGGCTGCTTCTGCGGCTCCAGCTGCTCCCGCTGCCCTGTCACCATTCCGCCTCCTCACCAGGGCCCTTGGGGTAAAGAGCTATGCTCACCCTGAAATGACAATAGAGGCCTGCGTAAAGGCTATGGCTGGGGTCGTCGGCCCCTCAGCCATTGTCGCGGCCTCTAAAATGTATGGGAAGGCCATATTCTTCTTGAGGTCCGAGCGGGCGGTGCACCTCGCCCTGCAAAAAGGACTCACTGTGGGCGGGACTTTTCTGGCGGTGGACCCCCTTGAGGCCACCGCCCAGAGAATTATTATTTCGAACGTCCCACCTATTCTACCCAGTGAGCTCCTCCTCCCCCACCTTAATAAATTGGGGGAGGTCAGGTCGGGGGTTGCACCAATCCCGCTCGGCCTCAAAGACTCGGCCCTCCGCCATGTGTACTCCTTCCGGCGCCAGGTATTTGTCCGCTTGGCCCGGGAGGAGAGCCTGGAGGGGGCCTTCATTATCAATTTTGAGGGGACCGCCTATCGGGTCTTCTGGACCGTGGAGGGCGTGCGGTGCCATGCTTGTAAGGAGGCGGGGCACGTGAGGAAGAACTGCCCCGCCTCCAAGGCCACGAGCCCCACCCAAGCGGCCACGGCTGGCACCGCCCCTCCTCCCCCCGCCACCACTCCATCTCCCTCCCCGCAAGGGGAAGCGACGCCGGCGGCCACTGCCATCTCGGCTGCCGGTGAGGCGGGGGGAGAGCCCCCGCGCCGTAAGAAGGCGCGGAGGAAGACCCGCAACCTGGAGGCAGCCCCTGAAACGCCCCAAAACCCCCAAACACCTGCAAGCACCGGCTCGGGGGAAAAGACATCATCCGGCCCCGGCGTCGTGTCCGCGTGTGCTCCTGGGCCCGTGGGTGCTAAGGCGCCGAGTGCTGGGCCCGGCGTCGTCCCTGCGCGTGGTCCCGGGGCCGGCGGGGAAAAGACGCGGGACCCCGAGCCGGGGAATCTAACACCCAAAACCCAGAGGGTGGAGTGTCCGGGAGGGCTGGACAAGGAGGTGGCGGCCTCGGAAATGGAGGTCTCCCTAGCCCCCAGCCTGACCCGGAAGAGACGTCACGCTTCGGAGGAGGAGGTGGGTGATGCCCAAACTGAAGAAGTTGGGTGTGTCCCTTCCCCCGATGAGGTGGTGGCGTTTCCACCAAGTAAAATCTCGCCCTGTCCTCTGGGGGAACTCAAAACCCCTGCACCGACTCCCACCACTGTTACCCCCGTCAACCTGCTGCAGTCCCCTGAACAGGGCCCCTCGGGGGTCACTGAAGGCACCTCCCTTGAGGTGGTGCCCGACTCAGGAACCCTCGATACCCCCGAGGTACCTTCTGGCTCGTCGGGGGACTGTAGCTTTCAAAATTTAAAACATGTTAACGGGTCATTGGGTGGCGGCGAAAAGGAGGGCCTTCCCGCTCCCTCCCAAACCTTAGCACCGGGCGTCCTAGTTTTGGGTCAGGAGCTTGTCCTGAGCTCCCCGGACGACCCGGTGCCGGGAGGAGAGCGGGCATCAGAACTGCCGCTGCCCTCTGACACAAAACGTTTAGAGGAGACCAGAGAGGACCCCTCTGGCCTTGATCCTGGGGGTGGGATCGAGGTACAGGTGGGGCCAGCTGGCAGCTCCGAATCAGCCCCCGTACTCAATGCGGGGGAAGGGTCGGAAGCTGGAGGCGATGACCTGGAGGAGGACGGGATGTCCGTGGTGAGCGCTGGAGATTACGCTGAGTCGCTCTCAAGCGAGGCGGTGGATCCCCTGGTGCCCTCCACTGACTGAAGGTTTGATTTACCTTTGACAATGAAGACGACTATAGCCAGCCTCAACATCCGCGGCAGCAGGGCCGCACAGCGCAGGTTCCAGAACTTCTCGGTCCTCAGGGACGGGAAGTATGCGTTGTGCTTCCTGCAAGAAACCCATACCGTTCCGGGAGACGAAGCCACGTGGCTCCTGGAGTGGCGAGGGGGGGTCTACATGAGTCACCTAGCCTCCAATTCTGGCGGGGTGGCTATCTTGTTGGCCCCGCATTTTCAGCCGGAGATCTTGGGGGTCAAGGAGCCGGTGCCAGGCCGGTTGCTGCACCTGACTGTGCGTCTGGGGGGGGGCGGTGCTTCACTTTGTGAATGTGTACGCTCCCCTGGGCACGCAGCAGCAAGCGAGCTTCTTTGAAGAAGTGTCCACTCATCTCGGCTCCATTGACGCTGGCGAGTGCATCGTCCTCGGGGGGGATTTCAATTGCACCCTCGGGATCCGGGACCGTCACGGTACCCCGCACTGCACGCGAGGTGTGAGTAAGTTGCGGGACCTGGTCAGGTCCTTCGACTTAGTGGACGTCTGGCGAAATCTCCATCCTGACTCCAGCGTGTTCACCTTTGTGTCACCTGGAGTCGGAGCGTCCAGACTCGACCGCCTTTACGTTTCGAAGGCGTACGTGTCCTGCGTTCCGGCTGCTTCTATACAGCAGGTTCCGTGCACGGACCACCGTCTGGTGTGGGCGGAGCTCACTTCGTTCTGCGCTCGGACGGGGTCCGCGTACTGGCATTTTAATAACCTGTTGTTGGAAGACCAGCGGTTCCTGGACTCGTTCCGTCGCTTCTGGGCCGGCTGGAGAAGGAAGCGGGGAGGCTTCCCCTCCTTGAGGCTATGGTGGGAATTCGGCAAGACTCACGTCCGAGTTTTCTGTCAAGAGTACGCGAAGGGGTTGACAAAGAGACGCAAATCCAGGGACGAGGAGTTGGAGAAGGAGGTGCTCGACCTGGAGGCACGTCTCCGTCAGCCCGACGCGGACCCGGCCCTGCGGTCGGTGTACGATGAGAAGAAGGGCGCGCTGCGGGACCTGCAACTGGTCGGGTCTCGGGGCGCGTTCGTGAGGTCGCGGATCTGTTTCCTTAAGGAGATGGACCGTGGCTCTCCCTTCTTCTACTCACTGGAAAAAAGGCACGGGGTCCGTAAGCAGCTCTTTACGCTGCTGGCCGACGACGGATCCCTTGTCTCGGATCCGGAGGGCATCAGGGCCATTGCCCGAGATTACTACACTGCCCTGTTCTCTCCGGATCCATCCAGTGAGGAAGCTTGCAGAGTTTTGTGGGAGGACCTGCCGCAGGTTGGCCCAGAGTGCGCCGGAAAGCTCGACTCCCCTATAAGTCTGGGGGAGCTGACCGGCGCACTCGACGGTCTTTCTAGGGGCAAACTCCGGGACTAGACGGGCTGACCGTGGAGTTCTTCAGGGCGTTCTGGGACGTCTTGGGGAGCGACTTCGCGGGGGTCCTGGGGGAGAGCATTGCTACCGGGGAGATGCCCCTTTCGTGGCGCAGGGCCGTGATTGCCCTGCTGCCGAAGAAGGGGGATCTCCGCCTTCTTAAAAACTGGCGCCCGGTCTCCCTCCTCAGCATGGACTACAAAATCTTTGCCCGAGCCATGTCTTCTCGGCTCGGCACCGTGCTGGACCACATGATCCATCCTGACCAGTCCTACACCGTCCCGGACCGAACCATTTATGATAACATCCATCTGGTCCGGGACATCATCCAACATTCCCAGAGGGCTGGTCTGTGGAGCGCCTTCCTGTCTCTCGATCAGGAGAAAGCGTTCGACAGGGTGGATCACGGATACTTACTCGGAACTCTGCGAGCTTTCGGGTTCGGGACGCATTTTGTCGCCCGGATCCGACTTCTGTACACCGCCGCGGAGTGTCTAGTGAAGGTTAACGGGTCCCTGACGGCGCCCCTTCGCTTTGGGAGAGGGGGACGTCAGGGCTGCCCCTTGTCTGGCCAGTTGTATTCTATTTGCATGGAGCCTTTCCTGCGCCTCTTGCGGAGGAGGTTGTCGGGATTGGTTCTGCGCGTGCCGGGCATCGGGGTGGTCGTTTCGGCTTACGCCGATGACGTGCTCCTTATGTTTAGTGACCCGGCTGACCTGCGGAGGATGCGCGAGTGCCAGGAGGTCTACTCTGCCGCTTCTTCTGCCAGGATCAACTGGGGTAAATGTTCTGGACTCCTGGTCGGTCAGTGGCAGATGGATCCCCTACCCGAGGAGCTCAGGCCTTTCACCTGGAGCAGGACCAGCCTCCTCTACCTGGGGGTCCATCTCTGCCCCGCTGAGGAATCCTGGCCAGTAAACTGTCAGGAACTGGAGACGAAAGTCACCGCTCGCCTGCGGCGCTGGACAGGACTGCTCCGAGTGCTATCTTACCGAGGTCGAGGTCTGGTCATAAACCAGCTGATCGCCGCCATGTTGTGGTATCGGCTGGTCACTTTGACCCCTCCCCCGGACTTTGTCACAAGAATCCAGAGATTGTTAGTCGACTTCTTCTGGGACAAAAGATTGCACTGGGTCGCTGCCGAGGTTCTGAGTCTCCCGCTTAGGGAGGGTGGTCAGGCGCTAGTGTGCCTACGCACACAGGTGGCGACTTTCCGCCTTCAGACCATACAGCGATACCTCTACGTCGAGCCTCCTCCTAGATGGTGTGCCCTGACGACGTATTTCTTCCGTCAGGTGCACGGCCTGAATTATGATTTGCAGCTCCTGTTTATAGAACAGCTGGGCCTCGGTGGCTCCTTGCAGGCGTTGCCCATCTTTTACCAGGACCTGATCAAAGTCTGGAAAGTGGTCGCCTCGCGACGCAGCTCTCCCCCGTCAGGAGTAGCGGCTATCGTCAGAGAGCCGCTGCTCAGGAATCCGCCCCTCCGTCCTTTTCAGTGGTTGGCGGAGAGGAGGGCTGTGGCCACAGGGGTGACCAGGATCGGGGACGTGCTGGGTGGCGGAGGACTGGGCTGGATGCTCCCGCAGGAGTTGGCGCGACGCGCGTCTGTGAGTGTCCAGGTCGCAGCCGATGCCATCCAAGACCTGAGAACGGTCGTGCTCGGACCCGACGTTATTTTGGGTCTTGAGGTGGCCCAGGTGCGCGGTGGTCTTCCGTCTGAACGTTCCCCTGTTCGGACAGAATTCCACATTGGCCCCAAGCCCCGAACCCTCCCTCGGGTGCTGGTGCCCCGCAATATGAGCCGCCTCGGGGACATGCCCTCTGTGCCTTTTGGCACGGCAAAGAGGGGCTTTTTGTACGGACTGCTGCTGCACACCTTCCATTTTCTCGCCCTTGTCCGTCGACCGGACACGCCCTGGCGTGCCTTGTTGCCGTCTGGCGGCGGAGGCCCCCGATGGGAGGCCCTCTACGGAGGTGTCCTCCCCCTTTCTATCGGGGACCTGGGTTGGAGGGTGTTGCATGCAGCAGTCCCTTATAATAAGAGGATGCATAGGTTCACGGACTCTCAGGACACATGCCCTTTTTGCGGTCTTGTGGAGTCCGTGGACCATGTATACATAGGGTGTTGTAGGCTGCACTCCCTTTTTAGTTATTTGAAAAACCTTTTATTGATGTTTTGTTTGCACTTCAGCCCCACGCTCCTGATCTATGGGCACCCGGTGCGGAAGGGGGTCGGGAAGGAGGAGGACCTCCTCGTGAACCTGCTCCTGGGCCTGGCCAAGTTGGCCATTAACAGGTCCAGGCAGCGGGCGATCGATGGGGGAGTCCCGCCCGATTGTTTGTCCCTCTTCCGTGGCTACGTTCGCTGCCGGATGTCCCTGGAGAAGGAGCACGCGGTGTCTGCTGGCACTCTCGAGGCCTTCCGTGCTCGGTGGGCACCGCGGGGACTGGGGTGTTTTGTTGACCCCTTTAATCACATTTTGAGTTAAAGTTTGTAAGTTTCCTTTAAACTTTGTTCTTGGTTTTACAGCTGACCTGAATTAGGGGCTGTGCCTGATTTATCCCAATTTTGTTGATTTGGTTTTCATTTAAAAGATTGTCAAGAGTTCATTTTCTTAACGATCTCGTGGAGGCAATTGTGGATTCAGTTTGTTTCCTGATACTGAGGAGAGAAGGTGTGTGTTGTTGGTGTTGCTGCTCCTCAGTGTTTCAACTGTTTCTGCTTCTGCCTTTGGGGTTGTTGCTTCTGCTGTGTGCTGCTGCTGGACCTGCACTCGAGGGTGTTTGCTGCTGCTGCTGCTCCTGCACTCGAGGGTGTTGGTTGCTGCTGCTGGACCTGCACTCGAGGGTGTTTGCTGCTGCTGCTGCTCCTGCACTCGAGGGTGTTTGTTGTTGCTGCTGGACCTGCACTCGAGGGTGTTTGCTGCTGCTGCTGGACCTGCACTCGAGGCTGCTTGCTGCTGCTGCTCCTGCACTGGAGGGTGTTTGTTGCTGCTGGACCTGCACTTGAGGGTGTTTGTTGCTGCTGCTGCTCCTGCACTCGAGGGTGTTTGCTGCTGCTGCTGGACCTGCACTCGATGGTGTTTGCTGCTGCTGCTGCTGCAGGACCTACCCGTGTGGAGCAAAGGGAGAGAGAGGGAGAGAAGAAGAACAGCTTCTGTTGTTACAGGACAGGAAGGCCAGGACTGTGTCTAAAAACAACATCCTAGGTGGGTGTCCAACGTTATTGTTTGTGTAAGGTGGGGGCAATAAAGGACTGTGTTTTGTAGGGGGAGGCAAGAAGACTGCCAGAGGGTTTGGGGAAGGAAGAGAGGGAGGGTGAGTGTGTGTGCTGAAACCATCTTTCTGCCGCCCCTTCCCCAACCCAGCCCTTTTCCCCGGTAAGGCCAGCAGTAGCTGGTGAAGACATCGCCTCCCCCTGCCTGAAGAACATCAGGCCCCCACCCACTGTCCATCCACCATCGAGGACACCCACCTGGACATTTACCTCTTTCCCTCCTGTGCCTCTCTGTCTTTTACTCCTCTCCCTCCTCTCCTCTCCTGCCTAAAAGAGGGGAGGTTGTTTCTACCTCTCTCCCCCACCCCCTTTCCTCAAACAAAATGGCCAATCCTTCCCAGGGTGGGCGTGGCTCTGGCCCTAAGGCCAATTCACCATCTCCTGTGGCCGGGCTCTCGAGGGCTAATGTGGAGGCAGTTTTGTCACCGGTGGCAGGGCGTCAAAAAAAGAAAACCTATGCGGGGGTGGCTGCTTCTGCAGCCCCAGCTGCTCCTGCTGCCCTGTCACCATTCCGCCTCCTCACCAGGGCCCTTGGGGTAAAGAGCTATGCTCACTCTGAAATGACATTAGAGGCCTGCGTAAAGGCTATGGCTGGTGTTGTCGGCCCCTCAGCCATTGTCGCGGCCTCTAAAATGTATGGGAAGGCCATATTCTTCTTGAGGTCCGAGCGGGCAGTGCACCTCGCCCTGCAAAAAGGACTCACTGTGGGCGGGACCTTTCTGGCGGTGGATCCCCTTGAGGCCACCGCCCAGAGAATTATTATTTCGAACGTCCCACCTATACTATCCAGTGAGCTCCTCCTCCCCCACCTTAATAAATTGGGGGAGGTCAGGTCGGGGGTTGCACCAATCCCGCTCGGTCTCAAAGACTCGGCCCTCCGCCACGTGTACTCCTTCCGGTGCCAGGTATTTGTCCGCTTGGCCAAGGAGGAGTGCCTGGAGGGGGCCTTCACTATCAATTTTGAGGGGACCGCCTATTGGGTCTTCTGGACCGTGGAGGGCGTGTGGTGCCATGCTTGTAAGGAGGCGGGGTACGTGAGGAAGAACTGCCCCGCCTCCAAGGCCACGAGCCCCACCCAAGCGGCCGCGGCTGGCACCGCCCCTCCTCCCCCCGCCACCACTCCATCTCCCTCCCCGCAAGGGGAAGCGACGCCGGCGGCCACTGCCATCTCGGCTGCCGGTGAGGCGGGGGGAGAGCCCCCGCGCCGTAAGAAGGCGCGGAGGAAGACCCGCAACCTGGAGGCGGCCCCTGAAACGCCCCAAAACCCCCAAACACCTGCAACCACCGGCTCGGGGGAAAAAACATCATCCGGCCCCGGCGTCGTGTCCGCGTGTGCTCCCGGGCCCGTGGGCGCTAAGGCGCCGAGTGCTGGGCCCGGCGTCGTCCCTGCGCGTGCTCCCGGGGCCGGCGGGGAAAAGACGCGGGACCCCGAGCCGGGGAATCAAACAACCAAAACCGAGAGGGTGGAGTGTCCGGAAGGGCTGGACAAGGAGGAGGGGGCCTCGGAAATGGAGGTCTCCCTAGCCCCCAGCCTGACCCGGAAGAGACGTCACGCTTCGAAGGAGGAAGTGGGTGATGCCCAAACTGAAGAAGTCGGGTGTGTCCCTTCCCCCGATGAAGAGGTGGTGGCGTCTCCACCGAGTAAAATCTCGCCCTGTCCTCTGGGGGAACACACAACCCCTGCACCTACTCCCACCACTGTTACCCCCGTCAACCTGCTGCAGTCCCCTGAACAGGGCCCCTCGGGGGTCACTGAAGGCACCTCCCTTGAGGTGGTGCCCGACTCAGGAACCCTCGATACCCCCGAGGTACCTTCTGGCTCGTCGGGGGACTGTAGCTTTCAAAATTTAAAAAATGTTAACGGGTCATTGGGTGGCGGCGAAAAGGATGGCCTTCCCGCTCCCTCCCAAACCTTCGCACCGGGCGTCCTAGTTTTGGGTCAGGAGCTTGTCCTGAGCTCCCCGCACAACCCGGTGCTGGGAGGAGAGCGGGCATCAGAACTGCCGCTGCCCTCTGACCCAAAACGTTTAGAGGAGACCAGAGAGGACCCCTCTGGCCTTGATCCTGGGGGTGGGATCGAGGTACAGGTGGGGCCAGCTGGCAGCTCCGAATCAGCCCCCGTACTCAATGCGGGGGAGGGGTCGGAAGCTGGAGGCGACGACCTGGAGGAGGACGGGGTGTCCGTGGTGAGCGCTGGAGATTATGCTGAGTCGCTCTCAAGCGAAGCGGTGGATCCCCTGGTGCACTCCACTGACTCCCCCCTCATCCCCCCCAAGGGAACTCCGGGACTTTTTGGGGAGTCATCGCGGTCGCCGAGACAGGGTTCAGTTGGCCTTGCACCGGTGGCATTCTTTTCCGCTGGTGTTCTGGTCCACTCGCGAGGCTCTCAAGTCTCCCGAGTTGGATAGGAACGCGCGGCGGAGGGTCCAAACGTTTCTCGCTGGGCTCCTGAAGGAGAGGAAGGACTAAAAAGTCCTCTTCTTCTTTTTAATTACTTAAGGTGAAGGTTTGATGTACCTTTGACAATGAAGACGACTATAGCCAGCCTCAACATCCGCGGCAGCAGGGGCGCAC
The DNA here is from genome assembly GCF_017639515.1 of Carcharodon carcharias. Taxonomy (NCBI): domain Eukaryota; kingdom Metazoa; phylum Chordata; class Chondrichthyes; order Lamniformes; family Lamnidae; genus Carcharodon; species Carcharodon carcharias. The sequence goes on from NC_054473.1 coordinate 82,844,686, forward strand.
AGCGCAGGTTCCAGAACTTCTCGGTCCTAAGGGACGGGAAGTATGCGTTGTGCTTCCTGCAAGAAACCCATACCATTCCGGGAGACGAAGCCACGTGGCTCCTGGAGTGGCGAGGGGGGGTCTACATGAGTCACCTAGCCTCCAATTCTGGCGGGGTGGCTATCTTGTTGGCCCCGCATTTTCAGCCGGAGATCTTGGGGGTCAAGGAGCCGGTGCCAGGCCGGTTGCTGCACCTGACTGTGCGTCTGGGGGGGGGCGGTGCTTCACTTTGTGAATGTGTACGCTCCCCTGGGCACGCAGCAGCAAGCGAGCTTCTTCGAAGAAGTGTCCACTCATCTCGGCTCCATCGACGCTGGCGAGTGCATCGTCCTCGGGGGGGATTTCAATTGCACCCTCGGGGTCCGGGACCGTCACGGTACCCCGCACTGTACGCGAGGTGTGAGTAAGTTGCAGGACCTGGTCAGGTCCTTCGACTTAGTGGACATCTGGCGAAATCTCCATCCTGACTCCAGCGTGTTCACCTTTGTGTCACCTGGAGTCGGAGCGTCCAGACTCGACCGCCTTTACGTTTCGAAGGCGTACGTGTCCTGCGTTCCGGCTGCTTCTATACAGCAGGTTCCGTGCACGGACCACCGTCTGGTGTGGGCGGAGCTCACTTCGTTCTGCGCTCGGACGGGGTCCGCGTACTGGCATTTTAATAACCTGTTGTTGGAAGACCAGCGGTTCCTGGACTCGTTCCGTCGCTTCTGGGCCGGCTGGAGAAGGAAGTGGGGAGGCTTCGCCTCCTTGAGGCTATGGTGGGACGTGGGCAAGACTCATGTCCGAGTTTTCTGTCAAGAGTACGCGAAGGGGTCGACAAAGAGACGCAAATCCAGGGTCGAGGAGTTGGAGAAGGAGGTGCTCGACCTGGAGGCACGTCTCTGTCAGCCTGACGCGGACCCGGCCCTGCGGTCGGTGTACGATGAGAAGAAGGGCGCGCTGCGGGACCTGCAACTGGTCGGGTCTCGGGGCGCGTTCGTGAGGTCACGGATCCGGTTCCTCAAGGAGATGGACCGCGGCTCCCCCTTCTTCTACTCGCTGGAAAAAAGGCACGGGGTCCATAAGCAGCTCTTTACGCTTCTGGCTGATGACGGATCCCTTGTCTTGGATCCGGAGGGCATCAGGGCCATTGCCCGAGATTACTACACCTGCCCTGTTCTCCCCGGATCCGTCCAGTGAGGAAGCTTGCAGAGTTTTGTGGGAGGTCCTACCGCAGGTCGGCCCGGAGTGCGCCGGAAAACTCGACTCCCCTATAAGTGTGGGGGAGCTGACCGGCGCACTCGACGGTCTTTCTAGAGGCAAAACCCCGGGACTAGACGGGCTGACCGTGGACTTGTTCAGGGCGTTCTGGGACGTCTTGGGGAGTGACTTCGCGGGGGTCCTGGGGGAGAGCATTGCTACCGGGGAGATGCCCCTTTCGTGGCGCAGGGCCGTGATTGCCCTGCTGCCGAAGAAGGGGGATCTCCGCCTTCTTAAAAACTGGCGCCCGGTCTCCCTCCTCAGCACGGACTACAAAATCTTTGCCCGAGCCATGTCTTCTCGGCTCGGCACCGTGCTGGACCACATGATCCACCCTGACCAGTCCTACACCGTCCCGGACCGAACCATTTATGATAACATCCATCTGGTCCGGGACATCATCCACCATTCCCAGAGGGCTGGTCTGTCGAGCGCCTTCCTGTCTCTCGATCAGGAGAAGGCGTTCGACAGGGTGGATCACGGATACTTACTCGGAACTCTGCGAGCTTTCGGGTTCGGGACGCATTTTGTCGCCCGGATCCGACTTCTGTACACCGCCGCGGAGTGTCTAGTGAAGGTTAACGGGTCCCTGACGGCGCCCCTTCGCTTTGGGAGAGTGGGACGTCAGGGCTGCCCCTTGTCTGGCCAGTTGTATTCTATTTGCATGGAGCCTTTCCTGCGCCACTTGCGGAGGAGGTTGTCGGGATTGGTTCTGCGCGGGCCGGGCATCGGGGTGGTCCTTTCGGCTTACGCCGATGACGTGCTCCTTATGTTTAGTGACCCGGCTGACCTGCGGAGGATGCGCGAGTGCCAGGAGGTCTACTCTGCCGCTTCTTCTGCCAGGATCAACTGGGGTAAATGTTCTGGACTCCTGGTCGGTCAGTGGCAGATGGATCCCCAACCCGAGGAGCTCAGGCCTTTCACCTGGAGCAGGACCAGCCTCCTCTGCCTGGGGGTCCATCTCTGCCCCGCTGAGGAATCCTGGCCGGCAAACTGGCAGGAACTGGAGACGAAAGTCACCGCTCGCCTGCGGCGCTGGACAGGACTGCTCCGAGTGCTATCTTACCGAGGTCGAGTTCTGGTCATAAACCAGCTGATCGCCGCCATGTTGTGGTATCGGCTGGTCACTTTGACCCCTCCCCCGGACTTTGTCACAAGAATCCAGAGATTGTTAGTCGACTTCTTCTGGGACAAAAGATTGCACTGGGTCGCTGCCGAGGTTCTGAGTCTCCCGCTTAGGGAGGGTGGTCAGGCGCTAGTGTGCCTACGCACACAGGTGGCGACTTTCCGCCTTCAGACCCTGCAGCGATACCTCTACGTCGAGCCTCCTCCTAGATGGTGTGCCCTGATGACGTATTTCTTCCGTCAGGTGCACGGCCTGAATTATGACATGCAGCTCCTGTTTGTAGAACAGCTGGGCCTCGGTGGCTCCTTGCAGGCGTTGCCCGTCTGTTACCAGGACCTGATCAAAGTCTGGAAACTGGTCGCCTCGCGACGCAGCTCTCCCCCGTCAGGATTAGCGGCTATCGTCAGACAGCCGCTGCTCAAGGAATCCGCCCCTCCGTCCTTTTCAGTGGTTGGCGGAGAGGAGGGCTGTGGCCGCAGGGGTGACCAGGATCGGGGATGTGCTGGGTGGCGGAGGACTGGGCTGGATGCTCCCGCAGGACTTGGCGCGACGCGCATCTGTGAGTGTCCAGGTCGCAGCCGATGCCATCCAAGACCTGAGAACGGTCGTGCTCGGACCCGACGTTATTTTGGGTCTTGAGGTGGCCCAGGTGCGCGGTGGTCTTCCGTCTGAGCGTTCCCCTGTTCGGACGGAATTCCACATTGGCCCCAAGCCCCAAACCCTCCCTCGGGTGCTGGTGCCCCGCAATATGAGCCGCCTCGGGGACATGCCCTCTGTGCCTTTTGGCACGGCAAAGAGGGTCTTTTTGTACAGACTGCTGCTGCACACCTTCCATTTTTTCGCCCTTGTCCGTCGACCGGACACGCCCTGGCGTGCCTTGTTGCCGTCCGGCGGCGGAGGCCCCCGATGGGAGGCCCTCTACGGAGGTGTCCTCCCCCTTTCTATCGGGGACCTGGGTTGGAGGGTCTTGCATGCAGCAGTCCCTTATAATAAGAGGATGCATAGGTTCACGGACTCTCAGGACACGTGCCCTTTTTGCGGTCTTGTGGAGTCCGTGGACCATGTATACATAGGGTGTTGTAGACTGCACTCCCTTTTTAGTTATTTGAAAAACCTTTTATTGATGTTTTGTTTGCACTTCAGCCCCACGCTCCTGATCTATGGGCACCCGGTGCGGAAGGGGGTTGGGAAGGAGGAGGACCTCCTCGTGAACCTGCTCCTGGGCCTGGCCAAGTTGGCCATTAACAGGTCCAGGCAGCGGGCGATCGACGGGGGAGTCCCGCCCGATTTTTTGTCCCTCTTCCGTGACTACGTTCGCTGCCGGATGTCCCTGGAGAAGGAGCACGTGGTGTCTGCTGGCACTCTCGAGTCCTTCCGTGCTCGGTGGGCACTGCGGGGACTGGGGTGTTTTGTTGACCCCTTTAATCACATTTTGATATAAAGTTTGTAAGTTTCCCTTAAACTTTGTTCTTGGTTTTACAGCTGACCTGAATTAGCGGCTGTGCCTGATTTATCCCAATTTTTTTGATTTGGTTTTTCATTTAAAAGATTATCAAGAGTTCAAATCTCACAATGGCAAGCTATGAAACAATGTAACTTCATCTGAAACAGATGGAAACAGGTTTGTACTCGAAAGAGTTACAGCTGCATTAAAACTTCCCTAGTTTTACATTTCATTCCCCTTGCAATAAATACCAGCATTGTGTTTGCCTTCCTGATCACTTGCTGTACCTGCATACTAACTTTTTGTGATTCATGTACCAGGACACTCAGATTCCTCCGTACAATAGAGCAGAATCACCCCAGATTTGCACTATGTGCAGTTGCGGGCGGGAAAAAGAGTGCTTTACCCACTGGCCGCAATGGCGGGTTTTCATACCGTATCATCCCAATCCTGCCTCATTAATCAGGCATTCCCAGGAGACACGCCATTTCAATGGCGGGTGGGCTCTCATTCACCCGCTAGCCATCACCTCACTGTTTCCTCACATGGGGGCACCATATTTAAATTGCAGTTGTACACACACCTCTCAGTACTTCCAGCCCATGACTGCTGCATAGAAGACATGGCCTTGAAATACAAAAAGACTGCAGCTCCCGATTTAATGACATGTCTCTTGAGCACCTTTTGGATGCGCATATTGGATTCGCTGGCATGTGATCTACTCCCGCTCTGGCCACAGGATAGGCAGCAAATTCACCAATCCGTCTTGGGAGGTGGTGGCAGTGGTGATCCATGCCAATGCCCTGCAAAAGAGAATAGTCACCCAATGCCAAAAGAGGGTGAATGATCTCCTCTGTTCTGCCAGGGTAAGTCACTCTTCTCATCACTCTCAACTCTCACACTCACAAACCTAGCACATACCCACAGGGATCTCACTCACTGCCAGTTCAAGGGACTCTCTCACACTCACCATCACTATCCTCATCCTGTCCATGGGACCACTCACCACCCACATATGCCAGGCATACTTATCATCTGGCCTGGCAGGCATCCTGTTTACACTCTCTCCATTTGTATTCATGCAGGACAAGCTGGCACACAACAGGGAGAGCACATTGCACTGTCTGATCCACAGCAGGTGGAGGCAGGGACTTCTCGGGTTTCTGGAACTTAGAGGATGGCTGGAGGCCAAAAACCTGCTGAGTCCAAGGCAGATAAGGAACCGTTGGATTCGGTCATGTCACAATTGCTGGAGCTGCAAAGGCAAGCTCGGGAACATCAGGAAGGGATATCCACTGCACTCCTCAGATTGCAAGGCACAATGGGGGAGTCCGTCCACCTTCAGGCTGACGTGAGAGCGCCAGCATGCCAATGCACCAAGGTCAACACTGGTAGGATGGCAGCCGCCATGGAGACCTTGGTCCAGGATGTTGATCCTGCACTGCTGCACGGGCTTAACTCCATTGCTGACATCATAGTTGGCCGTATGTGAGAGGGGTGCTGAGCAGCTCGATCTCACTCCAGCTACCCCTTCACCTCGAGTCAGTCAGGGGCCCCGGGTACCCACTGGGAGGAGGATCAGCAGGTACATACCCTGGGACCATCCATCCAGACGACTCCAAGAGTATCCAGGCAATTTTGAGGCTCCAGCAGATCCAGGTCCATGGGCTGAGGAGAGTGCCACTGCCACACAGCAGGACCCCGAAAGCAGGTTGGGGCCCTCCAGTTCTCGGCCCTCCAGAGGACACCCGCCAAGGCCATCACAGAAAAGGCGTAGTGATCAGCAGGCTGTCTCCATCTGTGCTGTGGTTGTCTGGGGAGCACCAAGACATAGCGGCAGGGTTAGGAAGGTTAAGAAGATATAACTCTTATTGAGTTAAAACCAATAAAACCAAATTAACAAAATTGGGATAAATCAGGCACAGCCCCTAATTCAGGTCAGCTGTAAAACCAAGAACAAAGTTTAAAGGAAACTTACAACTTTAAACCAAAATGTGATAAAAGGGGTCAATAAAGCACCCCAGTCCCCGCGGTGCCCACCGACCACGGAAGGCCTCGAGAGTGCCAGCAGACACAGGTTAAGAAGATGTAAATCTTTCGAGTAAAAACACAGTTCCATCTGTTCCTATTCAGATGAAGTTACATGGTTTCATAGTTTGCCATTGTGAGATTTGAACTCTTGATAATCTTTTAAATGAAAACCAAATCAACAAAATTGGGATAAATCAGGCACAGCCCCTAATTCAGGTCAGCTGTAAAACCAAGGACAAAAATTTAAAAGAACCTTACAAACTTTAAATCAAAATGTGATTAAAGGGGTCAACAAAACACCCCGGTCCCCGCGGTGCCCACCGAGCATGGAAGGCCTCGAGAGTGCCAGCAGACACCGCGTGCTCCCTCTCCAGGGACATCCGGCAGCGAACGTAGCCGCGGAAGAGGGACAAACAATCAGGCGGGACTCCCCCGTCGATCGCCCGCTGCCTGGACCTGTTAATGGCCAACTTGGCCAGGCCCAGGAGAAGGTTCACGAGGAACTCCTCCTCCTTCCCGACCCCCTTCCGCACCGGGTGCCCATAGATCAGGAGCGTGGGGCTGAAGTGCAAACAAAACATCAATAAAAGGTTTTTCAAATAACTAAAAAGGGAGTGCAGCCTACAACACCCTATGTATACATGGTCCACAGACTCCACAAGACTGCAAAAAGGGCACGTGTCCTGAGAGTCCGTGAACCTATGCATCCTCTTATTATAAGGGACTGCTGCATGCAACACCCTCCAATCCAGGTCCCCGATAGAAAGGGGGAGGACACCTCCGTAGAGGGCCTCCCATCGGGGGCCTCTGCTGCCGGACAGCAACAAGGCATGCCAGGGCGTGTCCGGTTGACGGTCAAGGGCGAGAAAATGGAAGGTGTGCAGCAGCAGTCTGTACAAAAAGCCCCTCTTTGCCTTGCCAAAAGGCATGGAGGGCATGTCCCCGAGGCGGCTCATATTGCGGGGCACCAGCACCCGAGGGAGGGTTCGGGGCTTGGGGCCAATGTGGAATTCTGTCCGAACAGGGGAACGTTCAGACGGAAGACCACCGCGCACCTGGGCCACCTCAAGACCCAAAATAACGTCGGGTCCGAGCAGGACCGTTCTCATGTCTTGGATGGCATCGGCTGCGACCTGGACACTCACAGACGCGCGTCGCGCCAACTCCTGCAGGAGCATCCAGCCCAGTCCTCCGCCACCCAGCACGTCCCCGATCCTGGTCACCCCTGCGGCCACAGCCCTCCTCTCCGCCAACCACTGAAAAGGACGGAGGGGCGGATTCCTGAGCAGCGGCTCTCTGACAATAGCCGCTACTCCTGACGGGGGAGAGCTGCGTCGCGAGGCGACCACTTTCCAGACTTTGATCAGGTCCTGGTAAAAGATGGGCAACGCCTGCAAGGAGCCACCGAGGCCCAGCTGTTCTATAAACAGGAGCTGCACGTCATAATTCAGGCCGTGCACCTGACGGAAGAAATACGTCGTCAGGGCACACCATCTAGGAGGAGGCTCGACGTAGACGTATTGCTGCAGGGTCTGAAGGCGGAAAGTCGCCACCTGTGTGCGTAGGCACACTAGCGCCTGACCACCCTCCCTAAGCGGGAGACTCAGAACCTCGGCAGCGACCCAGTGCAATCTTTTGTCCCAGAAGAAGTCGACTAACAATCTCTGGATTCTTGTGACAAAGTCCGGGGGAGGGGTCAAAGTGACCAACCGATACTACAACATGGCGGCGATCAGCTGGTTTATGACCAGAACTCGACCTCGGTAAGATAGCACTCGGAGCAGTCCTGTCCAGCGCCGTAGGCGAGCGGTGACTTTCGTCTCCAGTTCCTGCCAGTTTGCCGGCCAGGATTCCTCAGCGGGGCAGAGATGGACCCCCAGGTAGAAGAGGCTGGTCCTGCTCCAGGTGAAAGGCCTGAGATCCTCGGGTTGGGGATCCATCTGCCATTGACCGACCAGGAGTCCAGAACATTTACCCCAGTTGATCCTGGCAGAAGAAGCGGCAGAGTAGACCTCCTGGCACTCGCGCATCCTCCGCAGGTCAGCAGGGTCACTAAACATAAGGAGCACGTCATCGGCGTAAGCCGAAAGGACCAACGCCGATGCCCGGCCCCCGCAGAACCAATCCCGACAACCTCCTCCGCAAGAGACGCAGGAAAGGCTCCACGCGAATAGAATACAACTTGCCAGACAGGGGCAGCCCTGACGTACCCCTCTCCCAAAGTGAAGGGGCGCCGTCAGGGACCCGTTAACCTTCACTAGACACTCCGCGGCGGTTTACAGAAGTTGGATCCGGGCGACAAAATGCATCCCGAAACCGAACGCTCGCAGAGTTCCGAGTAAGTATCCGTGATCCACCCTGTCGAACGCCTTCTCCTGATCGAGAGACAGGAAGGCGCTCAACAGACCAGCCCTCTGGGAATGGTGGATGATGTCCCGGACCAGATGGATGTTATGACAAATGGTTCGGTGTAGGACTGGTCAGGGTGGATCATGTGGTCCAGCACAGTGCCGAGCCGAGAAGACATGGCTCGGGCAAAGATTTTGTAGTCCGTGCTGAGGAGGGAGACCGGGCGCCAGTTTTTAAGAAGGCGGAGATACCCCTTCTTCGGCAGCAGGGCAATCACGGCCCTGCGCCAAGAAAGGGGCATCTCCCCGGTAGCAATGCTCTTCCCCAGGACCCCCGCGAAGTCGCTCCCCAAGACGTCCTAGAACGCCCTGAAGAACTCCACGGTCAGCCCATCTAGTCCCGGGGTTTTGCCCCTAGAAAGACCGTCGAGTGAGCCGGTCAGCTCCCCCAGACTTATAGGGGAGTCGAGCTTTCCGGCGCACTCCGGGCCGACCTGCGGCAGCTCCTCCCACAAAACTCTGCAAGCTTCCTCACTGGATGGATCCGGAGAGAACAGGGCAGTGTAGTAATCTCGGGCAATGGCCCTGATGCCCTCCGGATCCGAGACAAGGGATCCGTCGTCGGCCAGCAGCGTAAAGAGCTGCTGACGGACCCCGTGCCTTATTTCCAGCGAGTAGAAGAAAGGGGAGCCACGGACCATCTCCTTAAGGAAACAGATCCGCGACCTCACGAACGCGCCCCGAGACCCGACCAGTTGCAGGTCCCGCAGCGCGCCCTTCTTCTCATCGTACACCGACTGCAGGGCCGGGTCCACGTCGGGCTGACGGAGACGTGCCTCCAGGTTGAGCACCTCCTCCAACTCCTCGACCCTGGATTTGCATCTCTTTGTCGACCCCTTCGCGTACTCTTGACAGAAAACTCGGATGTGGGTCTTGCCCACGTCCCACCATAGCCTCAAGGAGGGGAAGCCTCCCCGCTTCCTTCTCCAGCCTGCCCAGAAGCGACGGAACGAGTCCAGGAACCGCTGGTCCTCCAACAACAGGTTATTAAAATGCCAGTACGCGGACCCCGTCCGAGTGCAGAACGAAGTGAGCTCCGCCCACACCAGACGGTGGTACGTGCTCGGAAACTGCTGTATAGAAGCAGCCGGATCGCAGGACACGTACGCCTTTGAAACGTAAAGATGGTCGAGTCTGGACGCTCCGACTCCAGGTGACACAAAGGTGAACACGCTGCAGTCAGGATGGAGATTTCGCCAGACGTCCACTAAGTCGAAGGACCTGACCAGGTCCCGCAACTTACTCACACCTCGCGTGCAGTGCGGGGTACCGTGACGGTCCCGGACCCCGAGGGTGCAATTGAAATCCCCCCGAGGACGATGCACTCGCCAGCGTCGATGGAGCCGAGATGAGTGGTTGCTTCTTCAAAGAAGCTCGCTTGCTGCTGCGTGCCCAGGGGAGCGTACACATTCACAAAGTGAAGCACCGCCCCCCCCAGACGCACAGTCAGGTGCAGCAACCGGCCTGGCACCGGCTCCTTGACCCCCAAGTTCTCCGGCTGAAAATGCGGGGCCAACAAGATAGCCACCCCGCCAGAATTGGAGGCTAGGTGACTCATGTAGACCCCCCCTCGCCACTCCAGGAGCCACGTGGCTTCGTCTCCCGGAACGGTATGGGTTTCTTGCAGGAAGCACAACGCATACTTCCCGTCCCTGAGGACCGAGAATTTCTGGCACCTGCGCTGTGCGCCCCTGCTGCCGCGGATGTTGAGGCTGGCTATAGTCGTCTTCATTGTCAAAGGTACATCAAACCTTCACCTTAAGTCATTAAAAAGAAGAAGAGGACTTTTTAGTCCTTTCTCTCCTTCAGGAGCCCAGCGAGAAACGTTTGTACCCTCCGCCGCGCGTTCCTATCCAACTCGGGAGACTTGAGAGCCTCGCGAGTGGACCAGAACACCAGTGGAAACGAATGCCACCGGTTCAAGGCCAACTGAACCCTGTCTCGGCAACCGCGGTGCCCGACAAAAAGTCCCGGAGTTCCCTTGGGGGGATGAGGGGGGAGTCAGTGGAGGGCACCAGGGGATCCACCGCCTCGCTTGAGAGCGACTCCGCGTAATCCCCAACGCTCACCACCGACACCCCGTCCTCCTCTGGGTCGTCACCTTCAGCTTCCGACCCCTCCCCCGCATTGATTACGGGGGCTGATTCGGAGCTGCCAGCTGGCTCTATCTGTGCCTCGATCCCACCCCCAGGATCAAGGCCAGAGGAGTCCTCTCTGGTCTCCTCTAAACCTTTTGGGCCAGAGGGCAGCGGCAGTTCTGATGCCCGCTCTCCTCCCGGCACCGGGTCGTCCGGGGAGCTCAGGACAAGCTCCTGACCTAAACACAGGACGCCCGGTGTCAAGGTTTGGGAGGGAGCAGGAAGGTCCTCCTTTTCGCCACAACGCAATGACCCATTAACATTTTTAAAAATTTCAAATCTGCAGTCCCCCAACAAGCCAGAAGGTACCTCGGGGGTGTTAAGTGCACTGGAGACGGACACCACCTCAAGGGAGGTGCCTTCAGTGACCCCCGAGGGGCCCTGTTCAGGGGACTGCAGCAGACTGGTAGGGGGAACAGTGGTAGGGGTAGGGGTTTTGGGTTCCCCCAGAGGGCAGGGCGAGGTTTTACTGGGTGGAGACACCACCACCTCTTCATCAGGGGAAGGGACACGCCCAACTTCTTCAGTTTGGGCATCGCCCACTTCCTCCTCCGAAGCGTGACGTCTCTTCCGGGTCAGGCTGGGGGCTAGGGAGACCTCCATTTCCGAGGCCCCCTCCTCCTTGTCCAGCCCTCCCGGACACTCCACCCTCTGGGTTTTCAATGTTTGTTTCCCCGGCTCGGGGTCCCGCGTCTTTTCCCGGGAGCACGTGCAGGGACGACGCCGGGCCCAGCACTTGGCGCCTTAGCGCCCACGGACCCGGGAGGACACACGGACACGACGCCGGGGCCGGATGATGTTTTTTCCCCCGAGCTGGTTTTTCCATGTGTTTGGGGGGTTTGGGGCGTTTCACGGGCCGCCTCAAAATTTCGGGTCTTCCACCGCGCCTCCTTACGGCGCGGGGGCTCTCCCCCCGCCTCACCGGCAGCCGAGATGGCAGCTGCTGCCGGGGTCGCTTCCCCTTGTGGGGAGGGAGATGGAGTGGTGGCGGGGGGAGAAGGGGCGGTGCCAGCCGCGGCCGCTTGGGTGGGGCTCGTGGCCTTGGAGGCGGGGCAGTTCTTTCTTACGTGCCCCACCTCCTTACAGGCATGGCACCGCACGCCCTCCGCGGTCCAGAAGACCCGATAGGTGGTCCCCTCAAAATTAACCGAGAAGGCCCCCTCCAGGCACTCCTCCCGGGCCAAGCGGACGAAAACTTGGCGCCGGAAGGAGTACACGTGGCGGAGGGCCGAGTCTTTGAGGCCGAGCAGGACTGGCGCAACCCCTGACCTGACCTCCCCCAGCTTATTAAGGTGGGGGAGGAGGAGCTCACATGGTATAAAGGGCGGGACATATGAAATAACAATCTTCTGGGCGGTGGCCTCAAGGGGATCCACCGCCAGAAAAGTCCCGCCCACAGTGAGCCCCTTCTGCAGGGCGAGTTGCACCGCCCGCTCGGACCTCAAGAAAAGATGGCCCTCCCATACATCTTTGAGGCCGCGACAATGGCTGAGGTGCCGACGACCCCAGCCATAGCCTTTACGCAGGCCTCAATAGTCATCTCAGGGTGAGCGTAGCATTTTACCCCGAGGGCCCTGGTGAGGAGACGGAATGGCGACAGGGCAGCAGGAGCTGCAGAAGCAACCACCCCTGCATAGGTCTTTTTTGTAGGCCCTGCCATCGGTGACAAAGCCGCCTCCACATTAGCCCTCGAGGGCCCGGCCACAGGAGATGTTGAACTGGCCTTAGGGCCAGAGCCACGCCCACCCTGGGAAGGATTGGCCATTTTTTATGTTTTTTTTTAAATATATATATATATATTATATATATTGTTTGTTTGTTGTTTTTTTTTAAATATATATTTTCTCCCCAGGGAGGGGAGGGGGGGAGAAAGGTTGAAATAACCTCCCCTCTTTTACACAGGAGAGGAGGGAGAGGAGTGAAGGACAGGGAGGCACTGGAGGGAAAAGGGAAAAGTCCAGGTGGGTGTCTCCAGTGAAAGGTGGAAAGTTGGGTGGGGGCCTGATGATCTTCTTGCAGGGGGAGGCGATGTCTTCACCAGCAACCGCTGGCCTTGCTGGGAAAGGGCTGGGTGGGGCCGGGGTGGGGGGGGGGGGGAGCAGAAAGGTGGTTTTAACCACACGCACACACACCCCCCTCCCTTTCCCAAACCTTCCTGCAGTCTTCTTTCCTCCCCCTACAAAACACAGTCCTTTATTGCCCCCACCTTACACAAACAATAATTTTGGACACCGACCTAGGATGTTGTTTCTAGACACAGTCCTGGCCTCCTGGCCTTCCTGTCCTGCAGCAGCAACAGAAGCTGTTCTTCTTCTCTCCCTCTCTCTCCTTTTGCTCCACAGGGGCAGGTCCAGCAGCAGCTGCAGCAGCAGCAAACACCCTCAAGTGCAGGTCCAGCAGCAGCAGCAGCAAACACCCTCAAGTGCAGGTCCAGCAGCAAACACCCTCGAGTGCAGGTCCAGCAGCAGCAGCAGCAAACACCCTCGAGTGCAGGTCCAGCAGCAAACACCCTCGAGTGCAGGTCCAGCAGCAAACACCCTCGAGTGCAGGTCCAGCAGCAAACACCCTCGAGTGCAGGTCCAGCAGCAGCAGCAAACACCCTCGAGTGCAGGGGCAGCAGCAGCACACAGCAGAAGCAACCCCAAAAGCAGCAGCAGAAACAGTTGAAACACTGAGGAGCAGCAACACCACACATCTTCTCTCCTCAGTATCAGGAAACAAACTGAATCCACAATTGCTTCCACGAGATCGTTAAGAAGATGAACTCTTGATAATCTTTTAAATGAAAACCAAATCAACAAAATTGGGATAAATCAGGCACAGCCCCTAATTCAGGTCAGCTGTAAAACCAAGAACAAAGTTTAAAGGAAACTTACAAACTTTAAATCAAAATGTGATTAAAGGGGTCAACAAAACACCCCAGTCCCCGCGGTGCCCACCGAGCACGGAAGGCCTCGAGAGTGCCAGCAGACACAGTGTGCTCCCTCTCCAGGGACATCCGGCAGCGAACGTAGCCACAGAAGAGGGACAAACAATCGGGCGGGACTCCCCCGTCGATCGCCCGCTGCCTGGACCTGTTAATGGCCAACTTGGCCAGGCCCAGGAGCAGGTTCACGAGGAGGTCCTCCTCCTTCCCAACCCCTTTCCGCACCGGGTGCCCATAGATCAGGAGCGTGGGGCTGAAGTGCAAACAAAACATCAATAAAAGGTTTTTCAAATAACTAAAAAGGGAGTGCAGCCTACAACACCCTATGTATACATGGTCCACGGACTCCACAAGACCGCAAAAAGGGCATGTGTCCTGAGAGTCCATGAACCTATGCATCCTCTTATTATAAGGGACTGCTGCATGCAACACCCTCCAACCCAGGTCCCCGATAGAAAGGGGGAGGACACCTCCGTAGAGGGCCTCCCATCGGGGGCCTCCGCCGCCGGATGGCAACAAGGCACGCCAGGGCGTGTCCGGTCGACGGACAAGGGCGAGAAAATGGAAGGTGTGCAGCAGCAGTCCGTACAAAAAGCCCCTCTTTGCCATGCCAAAAGGCACAGAGGGCATGTCCCCGAGGTGGCTCATATTGCGGGGCACCAGCACCCGAGGGAGGGTTCGGGGCTTGGGGCCAATGTGGAATTCTGTCCGAACAGGGGAACGCTCAGACGGAAGACCACCGCGCACCTGGGCCACCTCAAGACCCAAAATAACGTCGGGTCCGAGCACGACCGTTCTCAGGTCTTGGATGGCATCGGCTGCGACCTGGACACTCACAGACGCGCGTCGCGGCAACTCCTGCGGGAGCATCCAGCCCAGTCCTCCGCCACCCAGCACGTCCCCGATCCTGGTCACCCCTGCGGCTACAGCCCTCCTCTCCGCCAACCACTGAAAAGGACGGAGGGGCGGATTCCTGAGCAGCGGCTCTCTGACAATAGCCGCTACTCCTGACGGGGGAGAGCTGCGTCGCGAGGCGACCACTTTCCAGACTTTGATCAGGTCCTGGTAAAAGACGGGCAACGCCTGCAAGGAGCCACCGAGGCCCAGCTGTTCTATAAACAGGAGCTGCACGTCATAATTCAGGCCGTGCACCTGACGGAAGAAATACGTCATCAGGGCACACCATCTAGGAGGAGGCTTGACGTAGAGGTATCGCTGCAGGGTCTGAAGGCGGAAAGTCGCCACCTGTGTGCGTAGGCACACTAGCGCCTGACCACCCTCCCTAAGCGGGAGACTCAGAACCTCGGCAGCGACCCAGTGCAATCTTTTGTCCCAGAAGAAGTCGACTAACAATCTCAGGATTCTTGTGACAAAGTCCGGGGGAGGGGTCAAAGTGACCAGCCGATACCACAACATGGCGGCGATCAGCTGGTTTATGACCAGAACTCGACCTCGGTAAGATAGCACTTGGAGCAGTCCTGTCCAGCGCCGCAGGCGAGCGGTGACTTTCGTCTCCAGTTCCTGCCAGTTTGCCGGCCAGGATTCCTCAGCGGGGCAGAGCTGGACCCCCAGGTAGAGGAGGCTGGTCCTGCTCCAGGTGAAAGGCCTGAGCTCCTCGGGTAGGGGATCCATCTGCCACTGACCGACCAGGAGTCCAGAACATTTACCCCAGTTGATCCTGGCAGAAGAAGCGGCAGAGTAGACCTACTGGCACTCGTGCTTCCTCCGCAGGTCAGCCGGTTCACTAAACATAAGGAGCACGTCATCGGCGTAAGCCGAAAGGACCACCCCGATGCCCGGCCCGCGCAGAACCAATCCCGACAACCTCCTCTGCAAGAGGCGCAGGAAAGGCTCCACGCAAATAGAATACAACTGGCCAGACAGGGGGCAGCCCTGACGTACCCCTCTCCCAAAGCGAAGGGGCGCCGTCAGGGACCCGTTAACCTTCACTAGACACTCCGCGGCGGTGTACAGAAGTCGGATCCGGGAGACAAAATGCGTCCCGAAACCGAACGCTCGCAGAGTTCCGAGTAAGTATCCGTGATCCACCCTGTCGAACACCTTCTCCTGATCGAGAGACAGGAAGGCGCTCGACAGACCAGCCCTCTGGGAATGGTGGATGATGTCCCGGACCAGATGGATGTTATCATAAATGGTTCGGTCCGGGACGGTGTAGGACTGGTCAGGGTGGATCATGTGGTCCAGCACGGTGCCGAGCCGAGAAGACATGGCTCAGGCGACGATTTTGTAGTCCATGCTGAGGAGGGAGACCGGGCGCCAGTTTTTAAGAAGGCGGAGATCCCCCTTCTTCGGCAGCAGGGCAATCACGGCCCTGCGCCACGAAAGGGGCATCTCCCCGGTAGCAATGCTCTCCCCCAGCACCCCCGCGAAGTCGCTCCCCAAGACGTCCCAGAACGCCCTGAAGAACTCCACGGTCAGCCCGTCTAGTCCCGGTGTTTTGCCGCTAGAAAAACCATCGAGTGCGCCGGTCAGCTCCCCCAGACTTATAGGGGAGTGAAGCTTTCCGGCGCACTCCGGGCCGACCTGCGTCAGGTCCTCCCACAGAACACCGCAAGCGTCCTCGCTGGACGGATCCGGAGAGAACAGGGCAGTGTAGTAATCTCGGGCAATGGCCCTGATGCCCTCCGGATCCGAGACAAGGGATCCGTCGTCGGCCCGCAGTGTAAAGAGCTGCTGACGGACCCCGTGCCTTTTTTCCAGTGAGTAGAAGGGGGAGCCGCGGTCCATCTCCTTGAGGAACCGGATCCGCGACCTCACGAATGCGCCCCGAGACCCGACCAGTTGCAGGTCCCGCAGCGTGCCCTTCTTCTCATCGTACACCGACCGCAGGGCCGGGTCCGCGTCAGGCTGA
This sequence comes from Carcharodon carcharias, assembly GCF_017639515.1. Lineage (NCBI taxonomy): Eukaryota > Metazoa > Chordata > Chondrichthyes > Lamniformes > Lamnidae > Carcharodon > Carcharodon carcharias. Next base: position 82,860,909 of record NC_054473.1, read on the forward strand.
TGGAGACGAGCCTCCAGGTCGAGCACCTCCTTCTCCAACTCCTCGACCCTGGATTTGCGCCTCTTTGTCGACCTCTTCGCGTACTCTTGAAAGAAAATTCGGACGTGGGTCTTGCCCACGTCCCACCATAGCCTCAAGGAGGGGAAGCCTCCCCGCTTCCTTCTCCAGCCGGCCCAGAAACGACGGTACGAGTCCAGGAACTGCTGGTCCTCCAACAACAGGTTATTAAAATGCCAGTATGCGGACCCCGTCCGAGCGCAGAACGAAGTGAGCTCCGCCCACACCAGACGGTGGTCTGTGCACGGAAACTGCTGTATAGAAGCAGCCGGAACGCAGGACACGTATGCCTTCGAAACGTAAAGATGGTCGAGTCTGGACGCTCCGACTCCAGGTGACACAAAGGTGAACACGCTGGAGTCAGGATGGAGATTTCGCCAGACGTCCACTAAGTCGAAGGACCTGACCAGGTCCCGCAACTTACTCACACCTCGCGTGCAGTGCGGGGTATCGTCTCGGTCCCGGACCCTGAGGGTGCAATTGAAATCCCCCCCGAGGACGATGCCAGCGTCGATAGAGCCGAGATGAGTGGACACTTCTTCAAAGAAGCTCGCTTGCTGCTGCGTGCCCAGGGGAGCGTACACATTCACAAGATGAAGCACCGCCCCCCCCAGACGCACAGTCAGGTGCAGCAACCGGCCTGGCACCGGCTCCTTGACCCCCAAGATCTCCGGCTGAAAATGCTGGGCCAACAAGATAGCCACCCCGCCAGAATTGGAGGCTAGGTGACTCATGTAGACCCCCCCTCGCCACTCCAGGAGCCACGTGGCTTCGTCTCCCGGAATGGTATGGGTTTCTTGCAGGAAGCACAACGCATACTTCCCGTCCCTGAGGACCGAGAAGTTCTGGAACCTGCGCTGTGCACCCCTGCTGCCGCAGATATTGAGGCTGGCTATAGTCGTCTTCATTGTCAAAGGTACATCAAACCTTCACCTTAAGTAATTAAAAAGAAGAAGAGGACTTTTTAGTCCTTCCTCTCCTTCAGGAGCCCAGCGAGAAACGTTTGTACCCTCCGCCGCGCGTTCCTATCCAACTCGGGAGACATGAGAGCCTCGCGAGTGGACCAGAACACCAGCAGAAACGAATGCCACCGGTCCAAGGCCAACTGAACCCTGTCTCGGCAACCACGGTGCCCCGACAAAAAGTCCCGGAGTTCCCTTGGGGGGAGGAGGGGGGAGTCAGTGGAGGGCACCAGGGGATCCACCGCCTCGCTTGAGAGTGACTCCGCGTAATCCCCAACGCACACCACCGACAGCCCGTCCTCCTCCGGGTCGTCGCCTCCAGCTTCCGACCCCTCCCCCGCATTGAGTACGGGGGCTGATTCGGAGCTGCCAGCTGGCTCTATCTGTGCCTCGATCCCACCCCCAGGATCAAGGCCAGAGGAGTCCTCTCAGGTATCCTCTATACTTTTCGGGCCAGAGGGCAGCGGCAGTTCTGATGCCCGCTCTCCTCCCGGCACCAGGTCGTCCGGGGAGCTCAGGACAAGCTCCTGACCTAAACATAGGACGCCCGGTGTCAAAGTTTGGGAGGGAGCAGGAAGGCCCTCCTTTTCGCCGCCACACAATGACCCATTAACATTTTTAAAAATTTCAAATCTGCAGTCCCCCAACGAGCCAGAAGGTACCTCGGGGGTATTGAGTGCCCTGGAGTCGGACACCACCTCAAGGGAGGTGCCGTCAGTGACCCCCGAGGGGCCCTGTTCAGGGGACTGCAGCAGACTGGTTGGGGGAACAGTGATAGGGGTAGGGGTTTTGGGTTCCCCCAGAGGGCAGGGAGAGGTTTTACTGGGTGGAGACGCCACCACCTCATCATCAGGGGAAGGGACACGCCCAACTTCTTCAGTTTGGGCGTCACCCACTTCCTCCTCCGAAGCGTGACGTCTCTTCCGGGTCAGGCTGGGGGCTAGGGAGACCTCCATTTCCGAGGCCCCCTCCTCCTTGTCCAGCCCTCCCAGACACTCCACCCTCTGGGTTTTCAATGTTTGTTTCACTGGCTCCGGGTCCCGCGTCTTTTCCCCGCCGCCCCCGGGAGCACGTGCAGGGACGATGCCGGGCCCAGCACTTGGCGCCTTAGCGCCCACGGACCCGGGAGCACACGCAGACACGACGCCGGGGCCGGATGATGTTTTTTCCCCCGAGCCGGTTTTTCCATGTGTTTGGGGGGTTTATAAAGTAACTCTTACGAGTACAAACCCATTTCCATCTGTTTTAGATGAAGTTACATTGTTTCATAGTTTGCCATGGTGAGATTTGAACTCTTGATCTTGGGGTTACAAGCCCAGTATCATAACCATTTGGCTATTTAGGCCAAGTGTAAATTGTGGCGTAAACATTGTAGAGGTAACTTGAGGGAGAAATACAAGATTGTCACATGATGTTTCCACCCAGGATCGAACCAGGGACTTTTCGCGTGTGAGGTGAACATGATAACCACTACACTATGGAAACTCCTGTAATAATGACACCACCAGTGCTGTAAATCTTTTGAGTACAAACACATTTCCATCTGTTCCTATTCAGATGAAGTTACATTGTTTCATAGTATGCTATTGTGAGATTTGAACTCTTGATAATCTTTTAAATGAAAACCAAATCAACAAAATTGGGATAAATCAGGCACAGCCCCTAATTCAGGTCAGCTGTAAAACCAAGGACAAAGTTTAAAGGAAACTTACAAACTTTAAATCAAAATGTGATTAAAGGGGTCAACAAAACACCCCAGTCCCCGTGGTGCCTACCGAGCATGGAAGGCCTCGAGAGTGCCAGCAGACACCGCGTGCTCCTTCTCCAGGGACATCCGGCAGCGAACGTAGCCGCGGAAGTGGGACAAACAATTGGGCGGGACTCCCCCGTCGATCGCCCGCTGCCTGGACCTGTTAATGGCCAAATTGGCCAGGCCCAGGAGCAGGTTCACGAGGAGGTCCTCCTCCTTCCCGACCCCTTTCCGCACCGGGTGCCCATAGATCAGGAGCGTGGGGCTGAAGTGCAAACAAAACATCAATAAAAGGTTTTTCAAATAACTAAAAAGGGAGTGCAGTCTACAACACCGTACGTATACATGGTCCACGGACTCCACAAGACCGCAAAAAGGGCACGTGTCCTGAGAGTCCGTGAACCTATGCATCCTCTTATTTTAAGGGACTGCTGCATGCAACACCCTCCAACCCAGGTCCCCGATAGAAAGGGGGAGGACACCTCCGTAGAGGGCCTCCCATCGGGGGCCTCCGCCGCCGGATGGCAACAAGGCACGCCAGGGCGTGTCCGGTCGACGGACAAGGGCGAGAAAATGGAAGGTGTGCAGCAGCAGTCTGTACAAAAAGCCCCTCTTTGCCGTGCCAAAAGGCACAGAGGGCATGTCCCCGAGGCGGCTCATATTGCGGGGCACCAGCACCCGAGGGAGGGTTCGGGGCTTGGGGCCAATGTGGAATTCCGTCCGAACAGGGGAACGTTCAGGCGGAAGACCACCGCGCACCTGGGCCACCTCAAGACCCAAAATAACGTCGGGTCCGAGCACGACCGTTCTCAGGTCTTGGATGGCATCGGCTGCGACCTGGACACTCACAGACGCGCGTTGCGCCAACTCCTGCGGGAGCATCCAGCCCAGTCCTCCGCCACCCAGCACGTCCCCGATCCTGGTCACCCCTGCGGCTACAGCCCTCCTCTCCGCCAACCACTGAAAAGGACGGAGGGGCGGATTCCTGAGCAGCGGCTCTCTGACGATAGCCGCTACTCCTGACGGGAGAGAGCTGCGTCGCGAGGCGACCACTTTCCAGACTTTGATCAGGTCCTGGTAAAAGACGGGCAACGCCTGCAAGGAGCCACCGAGGCCCAGCTGTTCTATAAACAGGAGCTGCACGTCATAATTCAGGCCGTGCACCTGACGGAAGAAATATGTCATCAGGGCACACCATCTAGGAGGAGGCTCGACGTAGAGGTATCGCTGCAGGGTCTGAAGGCGGAAAGTCGCCACCTGTGTGCGTAGGCACACTAGCGCCTGACCACCCTCCCTAAGCGGGAGACTCAGAACCTCGGCAGCAACCCAGTGCAATCTTTTGTCCCAGAAGAAGTCGACTAACAATCTCTGGATTCTTGTGACAAAGTCCGGGGGAGGGGTCAAAGTGACCAGCCGATACCTCAACATGGCGGCGATCAGCTGGTTTATGACCAGAACTCGACCTCGGTAAGATAGCACTCGGAGCAGTCCTGTCCAGCGCCGCAGGCGAGCGGTGACTTTCGTCTCCAGTTCCTGCCAGTTTGCCGGCCAGGATTCCTCAGCGGGGCAGAGATGGACCCCCAGGTAGAGGAGGCTGGTCCTGCTCCAGGTGAAAGGCCTGAGCTCCTCGGGTAGGGGATCCATCTGCCACTGACCGACCAGGAGTCCAGAACATTTACCCCAGTTGATCCTGGCAGAAGAAGCAGCAGAGTAGACCTCCTGGCACTCGCGCATCCTCCGCAGGTCAGCCGGGTCACTAAATATAAGGAGCACGTCATCGGCATAAGCCGAAAGGACCACCCCGATGCCCGGCCCGCGCAGAACCAATCCCGACAACCTCCTCCGCAAGAGGCGCAGGAAAGGCTCCACGCAAATAGAATACAACTGGCCAGACAGGGGGCAGCCCTGACGTACCCCTCTCCCAAAGTGAAGGGGCGCCGTCAGGGACCCGTTAACCTTCACTAGACACTCCGCGGCGGTGTACAGAAGTCGGATCCGGGTGACAAAATGCGTCCTGAACCCGAAAGCTCGCAGAGTTCCGAGTAAGTATTTGTGATCCACCCTGTCGAACGCTTTCTCCTGATCGAGAGACAGGAAGGCGCTCGACAGACCAGCCCTCTGGGAATGGTGGATGATGTCCCGGACCAGATGGATGTTATCATAAATGGTTCGGTCCGGGACAGTGTAGGACTGGTCAGGGTGGATCATGTGGTCCAGCACGGCGCCGAGCCGAGAAGACATGGCTCGGGCAAAGATTTTGTAGTCCGTGCTGAGGAGGGAGACCGGGCGCCAGTTTTTTAGAAGGCGGAGATCCCCCTTCTTCGGCAGCAGGGCAATCACGGCCCTGCGCCACGAAAGGGGCATCTCCCCGGTAGCAATGCTCTCCCCCAGGACCCCCGCGAAGTCGCTCCCCAAGACGTCCCAGAACGCCTTGAAGAACTCCACGGTCAGCCCGTCTAGTCCCGGTGTTTTGCCCCTAGAAAGACCGTCGAGCGCGCCGGTCAGCTCCCCCAGATTTATAGGGGAGTCGAGCTTTCCGGCGCACTCTGGGCCGACCTGCGGCAGGTCCTCCCACAAAACTCTGCAAGCCTCCTCACCGGACGGATCCGGAGAGAACAGGGCAGTGTAGTAATCTCGGGCAATGTCCCTGATGCCCTCCGGATCCGAGACAAGGGATCCGTCGTCGGCCAGCAGCATAAAGAGCTGCTTACGGACCCCATGCTTTTTTTCCAGCGAGTAGAAGAAGGGGGAGCCGCGGTCCATCTCCTTGAGGAACCGGATCCGCGACCTCACGAACGCGCCCCGAGACCCGACCAGTTGCAGGTCCCGCAGCGCTCCCTTCTTCTCATCGTACACCGACCGCAGGGCCGGGTCCGCGTCGGGCTGACGGAGACGTGCCTCCAGGTCGAGCACCTCCTTCTCCAACTCCTCGACCCTGGATTTGCGTCTCTTTGTCGACCCCTTCGCGTACTCTTGACAGAAAACTCGGACGTGAGTCTTGCCGAATTCCCACCATAGCCTCAAGGAGGGGAAGCCTCCCCGCTTCCTTCTCCAGCAGGCCCAGAAGCGACGGAACGAGTCCAGGAACCGCTGGTCTTCCAACAACAGGTTATTAAAATGCCAGTACGCGGACCCCGTCCGAGCGCAGAACGAAGTGAGCTCCGCCCACACCAGACGGTGGTCCGTGCACGGAACCTGCTGTATAGAAGCAGCCGGAACGCAGGACACGTACGCCTTCGAAACGTAACGGCGGTCAAGTCTGGATGCTCCGACTCCAGGTGACACAAAGGTGAACACGCTGGAGTCAGGATGGAGATTTCGCCAGACGTCCACTAAGTCGAAGGAACTGACCAGGTCCCGCAACTTACTCACACCTCGCGTGCAGTGCGGGGTACCGTGACGGTCCCGGACCCCGAGGGTGCAATTGAAATCCCCCCCGAGAACGATGCACTCGCCAGCGTCGATGGAGCCGAGATGAGTGGATACTTCTTCAAAGAAGCTCGCTTGCTGCTGCGTGCCCAGGGGAGCGTACACATTCACAAAGTGATGCACCGCCCCCCCCAGACGCACAGTCAGGTGCAGCAACCGGCCTGGCACCGGCTCCTTGGCCCCCAAGATCTCCGGCTGACAATGCGGGGCCAACAAGATAGCCACCCCGCCAGAATTGGAGGCTAGGTGACTCATGTAGACCCCCCCCTCGCCACTCCAGGAGCCACGTGGCTTCGTCTCCCGGAATGGTATGGGTTTCTTGCAGGAAGCACAACGCATACTTCCCGTCCCTTAGGACCGAGAAGTTCTGGAACCTGCGCTGTGCGCCCCTGCTGCCGCGGATGTTGAGGCTGGCTATAGTCATCTTCATTGTCAAAGGTACATCAAACCTTCACCTTAAGTCATTAAAAAGAAGAGGACTTTTTAGTCCTTCCTCTCCTTCAGGAGCCCAGCGAGAAACGTTTGTACCCTCCGCCGCGCGTTCCTATCCAACTCGGGAGACTTGAGAGCCTCGCGAGTGGACCAGAACACCAGCGGAAAAGAATGCCACCGGTCCAAGGCCAACTGAACCCTGTCTCGGCGACCACGATGACGCGCCAAAAAGTCCTGGAGTTCCCTTGGGGGGATGAGGGGGGAGTCAGCGGAGGGCACCAGGGGATCCACCGGCTCGCTTGAGAGCGACTCAGCGTAATCTCCAGCGCTCACCACGGACACCCCGTCCTCCTCCAGGTCGTCGCCTCCAGCTTCCGACCCCTCCCCCGCATTGAGTACGGGGGCTGATTCGGAGCTGCCAGCTGGCCCCACCTGTACCTCGATCCCACCCCCAGGATCAAGGCCAGAGGGGTCCTCTCTGGTCTCCTCTAAAGGTTTTGGGTCAGAGGGCAGCGGCAGTTCTGATGCCCGCTCTCCTCCCGGCACCGGGTCGTCCGGGGAGCTCAGGACAATCTCCTGACCTAAAACTAGGACCCGGTGCTAAGGTTTGGGAGGAAGCGGGAAGGCCCTCCTTTTCGCCACCACCCAATGACCCGTTAACATTTGTTAAATTTTGAAAGCTACAGTCCCCCGATGAGCCAGAAGGTACCTCGGGGGTATCGAGGGTTCCTGAGTCGGGCACCGCCTCAAGGGAGGTGCCTTCAGTGATCCCCGAGGGGCCCTGTTCAGGGGACTGCAGCAGGTTGACGGGGGTAACAGTGGTGGGAGTCGGTGCAGGGGTTTTGAGTTCCCCTAGAGGACAGGGCGAGATTTTACTCGGTGGAGACGCCACCACCTCTTCATCGGGGGAAGGGACACACCCAACTTCTTCAGTTTGGGCATCACCCACCTCCTCCTCCGAAGCGTGACGTCTCTTCCGGGTCAGGCTGGGGGCTAGGGAGACCTGCATTTCCGAGGCCCCCTCCTCCTTGTCCAGCCCTCCCGGACACTCCACCCTCTGGGTTTTGGATGTTTGATTCCCCGGCTCGGGGTCCCGTGTCTTTTCCCCGCCGGCTCCGGGAGCACGCGCAGGGACGACGCCGGGCCCAGCACTCGGCGCCTTAGCGCCCACGGACCCGGGAGCACACGCGGACACGACGCCGGGGCCGGATGATGTTTTTTCCCCCGAGCCTGTGCCCGCAGGTGTCTGGTGGCTTTGGGGCGTTTCAGGGGCCGCCTCCATGTTGCGGGTCTTCCTCCGCGCCTTCTTACGGCACGGGGGCTCTCCCCCCGCCTCACCGGCAGCCGAGATGGCAGTGGCCGCCGGCGTCGCTTCCCCTTGCGGGGAGGGAGATGGAGTGGGGGTGGGGGGAGAAGGGGCGGTGCCAGCTGTGGCCGCTTGGGTGGGGCTCGTGGCCTTGGATGCGGGGCAGTTCTTCCTCACGTGCCCCGCCTCCTTACAAGCATGGCACCGCACGCCCTCCACGGTCCAGAATACCCGATAGGCGGTCCCCTCAAAATTGATAGTAAAGACCCCCTCCAGGCACTCCTCCTGGGCCAAGCGGACAAATACCTGGCACCGGAAGGAGTACACGTGGCGGAGGGCCGAGTCTTTGAGGCCCAGCAGGATTGGTGCAACCCCCAACCTGACCTCCCCCAATTTATTAAGGTGGGGGAGGAGGAGCTCACTGGATAGAATAGGTGGGACGTTCGAAATAATAATTCTCTGGGCGGTGGCCTCAAGGGGATCCACTGCCAGAAAAGTCCCGCCCACAGTGAATCCTTTTTGCAGGGCGAGGTGCACCACCCGCTCGGACCTCAAGAAGAATATGGCCTTCCCATACATTTTAGAGGCCGCAACAATGGCTGAGGGGCCGACGACCCCAGCCATAGCCTTTACGCAGGCCTCTATTGACATTTCAAGGTGAGCATAGCTCTTTACCCCAAGGGCCCTGGTGAGGAGGCGGAATGGTGACAGGGCAGCAGGAGTAGCTGGAGCCGCAGAAGCAGCCACCCCCGCATAGGTTTTCTTTTTTTGAGGCCCTGCCACCGGTGACAAAACCGCCTCCACATTAGCCCTCGAGGGCCCGGCCACAGGCAATGGTGAATTGGCCTTAGGGCCAGAGCCACGCCCACCCTGGGAAGGATTGGCCATTTTGTTTGAGGAAAGGGGATGGGCGAGAGAGGTAGAAAGACCCTCCCCTCTTTTAGGCAGGAGAGGAGAGGAGGGAGAGGAGCAAAAGACAGGGAGGCACAGGAGGGAAAGGGGTAAATATCCAGGATCGTGTCCTCGATGGTGGATGGATGGTGGGTGGGGGCCTGATGTTCTTCAGGCAGGGGGAGGCGATGTCTTCACTAGCTACTGCTGGCCTTACCGGGGAAAAGGGCTGGGTTGGGGGAGGGGCGGCAGAAAGATGGTTTCAGCACACACACTCACCCTCCCTCTCTTCCTTCCCCAACCCCTCTGGCAGTCTTCTTGCCTCCCCCTACAAAACACAGTCCTTTATTGCCCCCACCTTACACAAACAATAACATTGGACACCCACATAGGATGTTGTTTTTAGACAGAGTCCTGGCCTTCCTGTCCTGTAACAACAGAAACTGTTCTTCTTCTCTCCCTCTCTCTCCCTTTACTCCACACGGGCAGGTCCAGCAGCAGCAAACACCCTCGAGTGCAGGTCCGGCAGCAGCAAACACCCTCAAGTGCAGGTCCAGCAGCAGCAGCAAACACCCTCAAGTGCAGGTCCAGCAGCAGCAGCAAACACCCGCGAGTGCAGGTCCAGCAGCAGCAGCAAACACCCTCGAGTGCAGGTCCAGCAGCAGCAGCAAACACCCTCGAGTGCAGGTCCAGCAGCAGCAGCAAACACCCTCGAGTGCAGGTCCAGCAGCAGCAGCAAACACCCTCGAGTGCAGGTCCAGCAGCAGCACACAGCAGAAACAACAACCCCAAAGGCAGCAGCAGAAACAGTTGAAACACTGAGGAGCAGCAACACTAACACCACACACCTTCTCTCCTCAGTATCAGGAAACCAACTGAATCCACAATTGCCTCTACGAGATCGTTAAGAAAATGAACTCTTGATAATCTTTTAAATGAAAACCAAATCAACAAAATTTGGGATAAATCAGGCACAGCCCCTAATTCAGGTCAGCTGTAAAACCAAGAACAAAGTTTAAAGGAAACTTACAAACTTTAAATCAAAATGTGATTAAAGGGGTCAACAAAACACCCCAGTCCCTGCTGTGCCCACCGAGCACGGAAGGCCTCGAGAGTGCCAGCAGACACCGCGTGCTCCTTCTCCAGGGACATCCGGCAGCGAACGTAGCCACGGAAGAGGGACAAACAATCGGGCGGGACTCCCCCGTCGATCACCCGCTGCCTGGACCTGTTAATTGCCAACTTGGCCAGGCCCAGGAGAAGGTTTACGAGGAGGTCCTCCTCCTTCCCGACCCCCTTCCGCACCGGGTGCCCATAGATCAGGAGCATGGGGCTGAAGTGCAAACAAAACATCAATAAAAGGTTTTTCAAATAACTAAAAAGGGAGTGCAGCCTACAACACCCTATGTATACATGGTCCACGGACTCCACAAGACTGCAAAAAGGGCATGTGTCCTGAGAGTCCGTGAACCTATGCATCCTCTTATTTTAAGGGACTGCTGCATGCAACACCCTCCAACCCAGGTCCCCGATAGAAAGGGGGAGGACACCTCCGTAGAGGGCCTCCCATCGGGGGCCTCCGCCGCCAGACGGCAACAAGGCATGCCAGGGCGTGTCCGGTCGACGGACAAGGGCGAGAAAATGGAAGGTGTGCAGCAGCAGTCCGTACAAAAAGCCCTTCTTTGCCGTGCCAAAAGGCACAGAGGCCATGTCCCCGAGGCGGCTCATATTGTGGGGCACCAGCACCCGAGGGAGGGTTCAGGGCTTGGGGCCAATGTGGAATTCCGTCCGAACAGGGGAACGCTCAGACGGAAGACCACCACGCACCTGGGCCACCTCAAGACCCAAAATAACGTCGGGTCCGAGCACGACCATTCTCAGGTCTTGGATGGCATCGGCTGCGACCTGGACACTCACAGACGCGCGTCGTGCCAACTCCTGCGGGAGCATCCAGCCCAGTCCTCCGCCACCCAGCACGTCCCCGATCCTGGTCAGCCTTGCGGCCACAGCCCTCCTCTCCGCCAACCACTGAAAAGGACGGAGGGGTGGATTCCTGAGCAGCGGCTCTCTGACGATAGCCGCTACTCCTGACGGGGGAGAGCTGCATCACGAGGCGACCACTTTCCAGACTTTGATCAGGTCCTGGTAAAAGACGGGCAACGCCTGCAAGGAGCCACCGAGGCCCAGCTGTTCTATAAACAGGAGCTGCACGTTATAATTCAGGCCGTGCACCTGACGGAAGAAATACGTCATCAGGGCACACCATCTAGGAGGAGGCTCGACGTAGAGGTATCGCTGCAGGGTCTGAAGGCGGAAAATCGCCACCTGTGTGCGTAGGCACACTAGCGCCTGACCACCCTCCCTAAGCGGGATACTCAGAACCACGGCAGCGACCCAGTGCAATCTTTTGTCCCAGAAGAAGTCGACTAACAATCTCTGGATTCTTGTGACAAAGTCCGGGGGAGGGGTCAAAGTGACCAGCCGATACCTCAACATGGCGGCGATCAGCTGGTTTATGACCAGAACTCGACCTCGGTAAGATAGCACTCGGAGCAGTCCTGTCCAGCGCCGCAGGCGAGCGGTGACTTTCGTCTCCAGTTCCTGCCAGTTTGCCGGCCAGGATTCCTCAGCGGGGCAGAGCTGGACCCCCAGGTAGAGGAGGCTGGTCCTGCTCCAGGTGAAAGGCCTGAGCTCCTCGGGTAGGGGATCCATCTGCCACTGACCGACCAGGAGTCCAGAACATTTACCCCAGTTGATCCTGGCAGAAGAAGCGACAGAGTAGACCTCCTGGCACTCGCGCATCCTCCGCAGGTCAGCAGGGTCACAAAACATAAGGAGCACGTCATCGGCGTAAGCCGAAAGGACCACCCCAATGCCCGGCCCGCACAGAACCAATCCCAACAACCTCCTCCGCAAGAGGCGCAGGAAAGGCTCCACGCAAATAGAATACAACTGGCCAGACAGGGGGCAGCCCTGACGTACCCCTCTCCCAAAGCGAAGGGGCGCTGTCAGGGACCCGTTAACCTTCACTAGACACTCCGCGGCGGTGTACAGAAGTCGGATCCGGGCGACAAAATGCGTCCCAAACCCGAAAGCTCGCAGAGTTCCGAGTAAGTATCCGTGATCCACCCTGTCGAACGCCTTCTCCTGATCGAGAGACAGGAAGGCGCTCGACAGACCAGCCCTCTGGGAATGGTGGATGATGTCCCGGACCAGATGGATGTTATCATAAATGGTTCGGTCCGGGACAGTGTAGGACTGGTCAGGGTGGATCATGTGGTCCAGCACGGCGCCGAGCCGAGAAGACATGGCTCGGGCGAAGATTTTGTAGTCCATGCTGAGGAGGGAGACCGGGCGCCAGTTTTTAAGAAGGCGGAGATCCCCCTTCTTCGGCAGCAGGGCAATCACGGCCCTGCGCCACGAAAGGGGCATCTCCCTGGTAGCAATGCTCTCCCCCAGGACCCCCGCGAAGTCGTTCCCCAAGACGTCCCAGAACGCCCTGAAGAACTCCACGGTCAGCCCGTCTAGTCCCGGTGTTTTGCCCCTAGAAAGACCGTCGAGTGCGCCGGTCAGCTCCCCCAGACTTATAGGGGAGTCGAGCTTTCCGGCGCACTCTGGGCCGACCTGCAGCAGGTCCTCCCACAAAACTCTGCAAGCTTCCTCACTGGACGGATCCGGAGAGAACAGGGCAGTGTAGTACTCTCGGGCAATGGCCCTGATGCCCTCCGGATCCGAGACAAGGGATCCGTCGTCGGCCAGCAGCGTAAAGAGCTGCTTACGGACCCTGTGCCTTTTTTCCAGTGAGTAGAAGAAGGGAGAGCCATGGTCCATCTCCTTAAGCAAACAGATCCGCGACCTCACGAACGCGCCCCGAGACCCGACCAGTTGCAGGTCCCGCAGCGCGCCCTTCTTCTCATCGTACACCGACCGCAGGGCCGGGTCCGCGTCGGGCTGACGGAGACGTGCCTCCAGGTTGAGCACCTCCTTCTCCAACTCCTCGACCCTGGATTTGCGTCTCTTTGTCGACCCCTTCGCGTACTCTTGACTGAAAACTCGGACGTGAGTCTTGCCCACGTCCCACCATAGTCTCAAGGAGGGGAAGCCTCCCCGCTTCCTTCTCCAGCCGGCCCAGAAGCGACGGAACGAGTCCAGGAACCGCTGGTCTTCCAACAACAGGTTATTAAAATGCCAGTACGCAGACCCCGTCCGAGCGCAGAACGAAGTGAGCTCCGCCCACACCAGATGGTGGTCCATGCACGGAACCTGTTGTATAGAAGCAGCCGGAACGCAGGACACGTACGCCTTCGAAACGTAAAGGCGGTCGAGTCTGGACGCTCTGATTCCAGGTGACACAAAGGTGAACACGCTGGAGTCAGGATGGAGATTTCGCCAGACGTCCACTAAGTCGAAGGACCTGACAAGGTCCCGCAACTTACTCACACCTCGCGTGCAGTGCGGGGTACTGTGACGGTCCCGGACCTCGAGGGTGCAATTGAAATCCCCCCAGAGGACGATGCACTCGCCAGCGTCGATGGAGCCGAGATGAGTGGACACTTCTTCAAAGAAGCTCGCTTGCTGCTGCGTGCCCAGGGGAGCGTACACATTCACAAAGTGAAGCACCGCCCCCCCCAGACGCACAGTCAGGTGCAGCAACCGGCCTGGCACCGGCTCCCTGACCCCCCAAGATCTCCGGCTGAAAATGCGGGGCCAACAAGAGAGCCACCCCGCCCAGAATTGGAGGCTAGGTGACTCATGTAGACCCCCCCTCGCCACTCCAGGAGCCACGTGGCTTCGTCTCCCGGAACGGTATGGGTTTCTTGCAGGAAGCACAACGTATACTTCCCGTCCCTGAGGACCGAGAAGTTCTGGAACCTGCGCTGTGCGCCCCTGCTGCCGCGGATGTTGAGGCTGGCTATAGTCATCTTCATTGTCAAAGGTACATCAAACCTTCACCTTAAGTCATTAAAAAGAAGAGGACTTTTTAGTCCTTCCTCTCCTTCAGGAGCCCAGCGAGAAACGTTTGTACCCTCCGCCGCGCGTTCCTATCCAACTCGGGAGACTTGAGAGCCTCGCGAGTGGACCAGAACACCAGCGGAAAAGAATGCCACCAGTCCAAGGCCAACTGAACCCTGTCTCGGCGACCACGATGACTCGCCAAAAAGTCCCGGAGTTCCCTTGGGGGGATGAGGGGGGAGTCAGTGGAGGGCACCAGGGGATCCACCGCCTCGCTTGAGAGCGTCTCAGCGTAATCTCCAGCGCTCACCACGGACACCCCGTCCTCCTCCAGGTCGTCGCCTCCAGCTTCCGACCCCTCCCCCGCATTGTGTACGGGGGCTGATTCGGAGCTGCCAGCTGGCCCCACCTGTACCTCGATCCCACCCCCAGGATCAAGGCCAGAGGGGTCCTCTCTGGTCTCCTCTAAAGGTTTTGGGTCAGCGGGCAGCGGCAGTTCTGATGCCCGCTCTCCTCCCGGCACCGGGTCGTCCGGGGAGCTCAGGACAATCTCCTGACCTAAAACTAGGACGCCCGGTGCTAAGGTTTGGGAGGAAGCGGGAAGGCCCTCCGTTTCGCCGCCACCCAATGACCCGTTAACATTTGTTAAATTTTGAAAGCTACAGTCCCCCGATGAGCCAGAAGGTACCTCGGGGGTATCGAGGGTTCCTGAGTCGGGCACCACCTCAAGGGAGGTGCCTTCAGTGATCCCCGAG